>NW_010514709.1:0-8484 GCF_000687285.1 Phaethon lepturus
AAGAGGTGCGTGGAAACAGCAGGTACGCTGCCCTCTGAAGCGTTCGCAATGACGCTGTCACCTGCCACAGCGCCTTTTATACTTGGCTAGGTTTGAAAAATCACGTGGCGCAGCTCCAAATGGCTGGGAAAATAAAAAAAAAAATAAAAAAAAACGATAGTAAGGCTCTAACCCACAGCCTGAGCTGCGGAAGGGATTTCGACATAAAATTGGAAAAAAGTCCTCCACCTCCTCTGTAATGGTCTCTTTCACTCCTCAGTAAAAAAATGTTTTTCCTGACCCGATGGCTCTGGAGGTGATGTCCTTTGTCCTCTCCCACATTCGTAGAAGACCATCCACAAAGCTGTTAGCCTAGGCTTGACAACAGCATTTCCAAAACCATAGTTACCACCGGTTTGTGACTCGCAAGTTGGTCAAACCCCAGAAAGCATCGCTTTCTTCTGGAGCTGCTGCCGGGGACGTGCCACCATTGTCCCATCCCGGCTCGCCCAGGCACTCTCCATCTCCCCGCTCACCCCGGCCTGGCCGGCAGCGGGGTTTCCCTCGGGCTCCTCTGTCCTTTAGGAAACAAGCAGAAGCAGGGTCAGGCTTGCTTTTTCCCCCACTCCCTTCCTCCTGGTCAGACAATAGGCACTGAGGTTTATTCATGTACCTCCGGGGGGACAAGGCAGGGAGATGACGCCAGTCGTCTCCCCTAAGTTACCAGGCAGAACGCGCAGCTTGACTTCTTGTGTATTTTAATATTTGGGTAAATATGAGGTTTGGAGCCTCATGAGCAAGCAAGGTCCCTGGGGAACAGCTCCTTCTGAGCACAGGCAGGCTGTCTGGGCTTGGGCTGGGCACTTTTCCTACACCCGGAGTGCAGAGGTGCAACCCGCGGCTCCTGCACCGTGCTGAACAGCCGGCACCGCTTCCTTTTGCCGATTTTTCACGTCACTGTCCGCAGTGAGCTGCAGGACCTGAGTATGTATTGGTAAAAGATTTCCTGAATTGCAGGGGTCTAGAGATTTATTTGGTCAAAGTCATTTTAAGGAATTGAAAGTACTGAAGCCCCAGAGAGTAATTCATACGGTCTGAACACGAGCCGGCAGTGTGCCCCGGTGGCCAAGAAGGCCAACAGCGTCCTGGCCTGTATCAGAAATTGTGTGGCCAGCAGGAGTAGGGAAGTGATCGTGCCCCTGTACTCAGCACTGGTGAGGCTGCACCTCGAATCCTGTGTTCACTTTTGGGCCCCTCACTACAAGAAGGACGTTGAGGTGCTGGAGCGTGTCCAGAGAAGGGCAACGAAGCTGGTGAGGGGTCTGGAGCACAAGCCTTATGAGGAGCTGCTGAGGGAACTGGGGTTGTTCAGCCTGGAGAAGAGGAGGCTGAGGGGAGACCTTATCGCTCTCTACAACTACGTGAAAGGGGGTTGTGGCGAGGTGGGTGTTGGTCTCTTCTTCCAAGTAACTAGTTATAGGACAAGAGGAAATGGCCTCAAGTTGCGCCAGGGGAGGTTTAGATTGGATATTAGGAAAAATTTCTTTACTGAGAGAGTGGTCAAGCATGGGAATAGGCTGCCCAGGGAGGTGGTGGAGTCACCATCTCTGGAAGTGTTCAAAAAACGTGTGGACATGGCATTTCGGGTGGTGGGTTGATGGTTGGACTTGATGATCTTAAAAGTCTTTTCCAACCTTAATGATTCTGTGATTCTGTGGTCTGCTCTGCAGCATCACCTGGCTTCTGAAGGTGTCTAAAGTCAATCGCACTTTTACAACTGCTCCTACATCCTGAAAACCACACTGGTCTGGAAAGAGAGCTAGAAGATGGTGTAAGTGCCTAGAGAAACCTGATGAGTTGATCATTGTGATGTTTGCATAAGGGTCTAAATATTAGGTAAAAGAGGATACAGAAACTACACTTACTATCTTCTTGTGCAGCTCTGTCTAATTGCAGAGAAACCAACATTTTGTCTTCTGGAAATTGATTTATTGTGCTTACAGTGTCTATAATGTCTATAATGTCCATAATGTTTGTGTTGTCAGCGTCTGAGACTACAATGGGTATTAATCGATCAACCATGCCCAGCTAATTCTAAGGCATTTAGAAGTTTCCACTCAGCAAAAGTTTTCCATTCCAAACCCTGACAAAACCAAATATATAGGCGTTAAATTTCTGGAATATGACATAGTGCATCCCAATCATGTCACTGCGTAAAATAAATTCAGATTCACAGGCAGGTGACGGATCCAGCAGGTACAGTGAATGAGGAACCTGGGGCTGACACCCTTTCTAGCGGTGCAGTGGTTAGTTTTACATAAGCTTCATCAAGATCCACGTGTCACAGCTCCTGCGCTGAGCCGGCGTGCTGGTATCATCCGTCCTTCACTGGTGCAGCCAAATTACCAAGCACAAAAACACTTAGTAGCCCTCTCATGAGGTCAGCGCCGTGCTGCCGAGTCTCTTGGTAAGGCTGAGATGAGCCATAAGCCAAAGCAGCGCCAGGAAAGCCTGTCTTTCCGTCTCTCAAAACCAAGCCTACCGGACTCATCCAACAGCTCCATTAATCCCGAGCTGGGATACGGAATCAGTTACTTTTCTAACAAAACAAGAGAAGAATATTGTCGAGGAGTTAGGCAGCTGGCCTCCCAGGGGACAGCACCGAAGCCAACGCGTTCCCACAATATTCTCCGCCAGCAGCAAAGCACTCCCGCCCGCCCCGCTTCAAGGGGGCAACCGCAGAAACAAAGGTTGCGTGACCGGCCCACGGTGGCACCGCATACGCGTAGCGGAGCTGGGAGCTGGATCCGCACCGCTTACGTGCGTGATGCAGCCCCAGCCCTGACATCAGGGACACGATGCAAGAAAACGTCATCGCTGTTTTCTTCATCGGTCATATAAAGCAAAATTAAACCGACAACAGTGTACAATCTTCATTCTTAGTATTAATTATTAGACAACTGCTGACAGAAATAATTGTGAGCAAGCCATAGTATTGGTTACAAAAACAGCTGTATCAACTTTCTATGTAAGGTTAGGAAAATCTACTTTACTGAAAACCAGTATAATGTTAACTAACTACTTTATGATTTACATGTGTTAACTTATTAAAGAAGGGGTTCAATACAGGTAACAAAAGCCTTGGAAATTAAGGAAAACATCCTTTGCTACATCAAAATTAGAAACAAACAAAACATAGTATTTTTACTATTGTACAAAGGTAAAAGAAAATAGAACCCTCCCTGTAGACAGATAGAATATGCATTAGCTCGTCCTTACCAGTTTTAATGAAATTTAAATACGTAAATGGAAAATCTTGAAAAATGCAGAAGAACAATGTAAAAGGTGTTTGGTGTCAGATCCAGCTGAGTTATCCCCCACATTAGATATGCATCAGCTCAGCCAGAAATAACTGGCAGATTGCTTGGAGTGAGCCCGTGTAAAGCAGGCTCCACTGAACTGTTGTTTTATTACAGTTTGGTGCATGAGTTTATGCTTACCAAAAAATCATGACTTTAGTATCAAGCCTGCAATGGCATTTTTCACTCTGGAAAAAAAGCCTCTTGCACAAAATTTATTTCAGTGAAAATTCTCGGGATAAGGTACAAGGAAAATGTTTCAACACCCAGCTACAAAGGAAAAAAGAGCTCCCTTCCTCCAAAACTTCTACCGAAATCCAGGTTGTCACAGGCATGCCCACTGTGTTACCGCCCCGAATTAGAGCCTCTGGAAAAATAAACAGCAATCTCATTTCACCTGCTTAGAAAACTGGGAGGTCTAGGTCATGACTTCATAGCAAAAATGGGCCTCAAATGTTATCGCCTACGCTTTCCCTACACCTCTTTAAAGGGAAAACAATCTCTGCAATAAGATCTGTATTGGAATAAATAGCAAACCCAGACCTAAAACTAGAACCCGTGCTCAAGGTGCCACCAGAGAAGCCAGCTCCAGCCCCCCTCCTTGTACTCGGCCCGTGCCGCTCATTATGTTTACTAGATAATTAGGAAATACCTCAGAGTCCATTATTTTCCCTTTCTTCCTATCAGAAATATTTGCTGTTTAAGGATCCCTACCTGAAGACCTATCATTTCTAGGAAAGATCAACAGAAATAATCACATCCTTCAAAACCGGTAAGAAGTCAAACTGTACAAATTACATTTTCCCCATTTTGTCTGGCAAAAACTGTCAATCGTATAAGATATAGCAAGCAATTCTCTGATTAAAAAAGCAGAAGCAGTGTATTTTTTTCCCCAAAGAGAAAGTACAAAAGATTCCACAGCAGGTTCTATGTAACATACAGCAATTAGACACTGGAAGAACATAAAAGAACAAAAAGATAGGTGGTTGAGTTTCAGGTTCACTGTAACTCTGTTTCTTTTACTGCAGTTTACAGAATTATTAAAGCAGACACTCAGCACAAAGTCCTTTTCATAATTCACTATCTGCAGGGAAAGTTCAAATCAAACTGATTTATTTTTCCTCAAATGAAGCTTCTGCACCATATTTCATTTCTATTAACTGGGACACCAAAACCTGACACAAAAAGCAACTGAATAAATTATAGATGCCATCCTATTTTTAACATTCAGATAATCTTTTAGCTGGTAAAAAGAAGAACCAATAACGAGTAAACCACTGGTGGCAGGATTATTTCTTTGGTCTAATCTTCACAAAACCCCAAAATAAAACAGAATTAATGTAGCCAATTTAGTACACCCAAGGAGAGTCAGGGGTTTGTCCCACTACAACGCTGCACAGCCCTTCCTAGCATGTTCCTGTTCATCTCGCTCACGCAGTCTAGCAAATATAATATGAAATGTCAAGACTTACATTTAAAATTCCCTAAACAATTCTTTTTTTTCCCCCAACACAAGAATTTAATCTCTATTGGGGAAAAACGGTCATCTGGAGCAGTTTATTATGACGTCGGTAGGCTATTAAAGGAAAAACTGAAATGAAGTTGTAAAGCAGAACTAATGGAAGGCTTAATTTGGGAATTACCTTGTTCTTTATGTCCTACTGTATGTTTAATGTTCAAAGAAGATACCTTCTTCCGTATGAAGCGATAGAAAATATAAGAAAAAAGACCATAATTATACAAAAAAGTGTAGTCATGAAGCAGAGAGGGAAATGAAAAAGTGGCACTGAAGTGAACATGAGCTCTTGAAACAGAAAGAGGGATAGAGAATATTTTTTTTCCTTAAAAAAAAAATCTGAATAAAAAAGCATGCATTTAAAGTGTAATTAAACAGAAGGCTGACTGGCAATCTAATATAGGTAAGATGTCAAATAAATGTTGCACAAAGGTAAAGTGTTTCTGTTTAGCCAAGCCGATGGATGAAATGAAGACACTATGTCCGAACTCTTAAGTGAAGGTGTACCTGAATTGCCAATACCACTAGGAATAAAGTTACTACTTAGACTCTTGTCCTTCTAGAGGCTAGCCTAACCCTCTACCACATTTATGTCCTAGCTAAAAGTTCAATATTATATTACAGTACTGCCTGTGTTGTCCAGAACTCCTGAATTAATGCTGTTCAATATTTCCATGCCTTGAAGCAATAAACTCAAGTAAATGCATTTAAAAAACTACTAAAAAAAAATTTCAAGCATATGCACGTTAACTTCGCCTCACTTAGACACTTGGAGTCCAGCTAACCAAGCAGCCTCGCGGTCCGTCTCCCTCTGCGAAGCAGGCTGCCTCCCCACAGGGGGACGCGGGGCGAGTCCAGGCGCCGACTCGGACCACCCGAAATCCCGGCTGCGCTCCCGCGGTGACTTTCCGTGCGGATGCAAGTGAGTCCCAGGGCACTTTGCAGGGTCAGAGCTGTGAAACTTCAGAGTACCTGAACTGGGGGCGTGACACAGCTGCAGAAGAAAACACTTCTCGCACCGTAGCTTGAAGACCTCTTAGTACCTTTTGGTTAGAGAACGTGATACCTGCGTCCAAGAACATCGTCGTCTGGAGGCGGAAGCCAGCAGGATTCAAACCCTAGGGCAGAACCATCCGACCTCCTGCTACAACAGGGCTGCACGTCGTCCTTTGGCTGGCAGGTCTGTGTGGGAGGCCAAGGAGTGAACGGCCCAAGCCCTGAAAGCACACACACAAATGCAGAGGTTATGAAGTTTCCTCAGGGGAGGGGGGATTTTTAGACATGAAGCCAGTATGTGGTCAACATGGGTTTTTTTACAGCACCTCTGGTTAGTCTAGAATTTATTTATACCGGAGCCCAACATGTAAATGCTATGGGTTTGACATAAAACTGTAATAAGGATGGTCGTGAATCAGTGAACGGTGTGATGTTGGGTAATGATTAACTGAAAAGCTGAAATAATTTAGAATTCTAAATAAATAGAATTTAGTAGATGATCATGTTAGGGTAGGAAAAAAACGCCTTTATTTTCAAAAACAAAGGACTATATGTGAGCCCTCACAAACAGTAATAGAAACTTCAGGTTTGTTGTCCGGCAGCTGGAACTGTTCTTCGTTACATACTACATGGAACTAATGGTTTTCCAAAAATAAAAGAGTCGCTGTGACCTTGGGTAACAAATATGTAGCTTTTGAGGGTGGTAAAAGCCCTTAACTTTTCAGGGTTCTTCTATCTAATTCACTAATGACCTGCTAGTGCCTTTCAGAAGATAAATATAACACAAAAATCAATACTGAGTTACAGAAATTTTTGGTACCTTTCCCATTATTGATTAAACTATTTTTAGAATTGAAGGTAAAGAAACATTATTACTTTTCCAAACTCTTTTTTTCCTGAAAAATTCTTACTCCTGTTTTGCTGTCCTGTCCTTACATTTACTGATTTGCTTCAGGCCCTCTGTATTTCAAAGAGTCTGAGATGTGAGGTACACACCCAGATATTCCCTAACTTAAATTTGTTCTATATATTTTACTAAGTCTCCTAAAAGGATGATTGTTTAAAGGATTACTGTGCTGCATCTGCATATTCATCATTCCTATTCATTGAGGGACCCAGACCTACTGCCCCGACTGCAGAGGAGGATTAAGCATGCAAATTGTTCAAAGTTGATTTCTTCTTCTGGAAATACACACCTATTTCTTTTCTTATTGAAGCCGGTAACATTAAAATACAGTTAAACACCTTTTCTGAATGGAGACATTTCTCTGGATCAGAGCTATTACATCCTATTACATCCTACAGAGCTATTACAGGCATTGGACCAGGCTGCCCAGGGAGGTGGTGGAGTCGCCATCTCTGGAAGTGTTCAAGAAACGTGTGGATGTGGCGCTTCAGGACATGGTCTAGGGGACATGGTGGCGCTGGATTAATGGTTGGACTTGATGATCTTGAAGGTCCTTTCCAACCTAGTGATTCTGTGATTCTGTGATTCTGTGATCCAGCACGTTGTCCTGGCTATTATTTTTTTGCACTTGCCTGTCCCGAAAAGACAAAGGAGAAATGCACCGTCAGCGGAAACTAAAATCTCTTCCTGTCCTTCAACTAAAAGATGGGAAAAGCACAAGAGGAAATGCAACAAAAGTAATGACTAGATATCTTTTGATTTACAGATATTTATTAATCTTAAATCATGTTTCAATTATGAATAAAATAGTGATAAACCATTCCTATTGTTTTTTTATGAGGCTCTTAAGCTATCAAATGGCAACATGCATCAACAGTTTTATTTAGTTGCAAAATCAAGACGCCATGTATTCACAACTCATAAAGCCCTATTATGATATCTGTTCTAATTTTTATGCTTCATCTTTTAAGTATTCATACAAAGGTCAGGTTAAGCAGACAAAAAACCACTCAGAGCAAGGGCTATGTTTTGAACGTCACATATTAATTCTGGGGTTTATATGAAGTAGTATCAAAGATCTGTACTGATTTCAAACGACAGTTACTTCCGTTACTGATATCCCAGCATACCAAGCTATATGTTCTGCGTGATTTCAAATCGAGATGTGGTAGCAGGTATCAGAAAATTGATGCATTTGCTTTAAACTCCAGCTTCATTCCACAGAAAAGACACAGCCATGTTTCAAAGCGGGGTGAAACGAGCTTACAAGTTGCCTGGAAAGCACTGACATATCTTACAGAATTTAAAGGCAATAGCTTCCCTTTTCGTAAAATCAAAGTACAGTCAGGCATTACACATTGTTTGGGCATTCAAATCCTTCCTTTGGGACATGGTGTTGGGTTGAGGATTGGACTTGATGATCTTAAAGGTCTTTTCCAGCCTTAATGATTCTATGACTCTGTGATTCCTCATTGCATTTACTAAGTAGATAGCAGATAGTAGATTACCCGGGATAGTAGATTACCTGGGAAATTACAGACCGATCAGCCTCACCCCCATCCCTGGGAAGGTGATGGAAAGGCTCCTTCTGGAGGCCATCTCTAGGCACATGGATGAAAAGAAAGTTATCAGGAGTAGTCAGCGTGGATTCACCAAGGGGAGACTGTGCTTGACCAACCTCATAGCCTTCTATGAGGGAGTGACTAGCTGGGTAGATGAAGAGAGAG
>NW_010514710.1:0-2221 GCF_000687285.1 Phaethon lepturus
AGTGGGTCAGCTATATATAAACGGAGCAGCCCCAGCAGCGCCGGCACCAGGCACCTTCCTGCCTTGCATCATCGCCACCCTAAAAACCAGGGCCTGGAGATGGGGGCTGGTCCAGCCCAAGCCGTGGCATCCATGAGGCAGAGGCACTGCTGAATCCGCTCCTTCCTAGCCATCACCCCAAGGGCTCCCAGCCCCACGCCCTGGTGCTGGAGCCCAGGAGAGGCATGGTTTGGGGTGCTTGGGGCTGCTGCCCCCTTCCAGCCTGGCCAGCACCGTGCAGGAGGGGGGGCTGCTGTTCGTCCTGCACCCCCGCAAGCAGCTGGAAAAGCTCTTTGCAGCCTGCAGGTCTCCAGCTGTCTACAGTCAAGTATCACCAGCCTCTCACCCAGCCCAGAGGGCTGGTTATTAGGGAAAAACACTTTAATGAGGCAGCTCATTAAAGGCAGGAACAGATTAGCTGAGGAACCCTCTGACTGCCGAGTTCAAGAATAGGAGAAATAGGCCTTTCCCTGGCAGTGGTGGGAGATGCTGCCTCAAAGCGGTGGGCTGAACCCATGAATCCTCAAAGCCCTTTCAAAGCCCTGCACCCTCCCAGGAGTCTGCATGAGCTCTGAAGATGGAAGATGCTGGGAAGGGAGGACCATACCTTGAAATCTATAAAAACATCCACTGAAATACAAGTGGAAAATACTCCATCCTCGATAGTCAAGTTCAGGCACTGCCTCCTGCACTGATCGAGAAAAATCTCAGCACCAGCGTGGACTTCCAGCAGGGATGCTCCAGGGAGAAAGCCTTCGGCACGACACAGCCCCGCTGGACAGGAGTGACGTAGGAGGAGAGGCGAAGGCAAGCAGAGTTCAGAGTTACGGTGACCAGAGAAAAATTAACCCTGGAAGAAAAACCCACTCCATTTCCCACTGCAAGGAAAGGTTTGCAGACCGTGTCTTTAGACGGCTAAATGAAATGCTGGTGAGCGGTGGAAGCGTGGGGTGAGTGGGGCACCCCGGGAGGTCAGGGTTACCTCAAAGCCACTTGGGCAGCAGGGAGAAGAATCAGGCCTGTGTGATGGCTGTTATGAATGAAGGTGGGAACGGTGATGCTAAAGATAACTCTGTGAACAGCTACTATTAATAGAAATACTATAGGGCTGGTTTTTTGTGCTTTCTGCAAGGCTCTCTCTGGGATTGGTGAACACTAATGGATTGGGCCCTGCCACAACGCCAGGGAAGCGACCGTGCGCGCGCGTCACTGGAGCCCAGCGGCAGACTGATGCCCTCAAGGAATAAGGACCAGCAGCAAGTGGCCCACTGAGCCGGCCACCCACCACCGCAGCCCAGCGCCGGCTGGGCGCTCGGGCTGAGGATCCCGCACTGGAACTGCTGGAGAGGCTGCCGCCGTGCCGGTTTCCATGACAACTTCAGCACTTGGCGTGAGATGGAGATGACAGGATCAGCCAGGAGAGTAACTGAGTGGAGCTGGTGTCCTCCGTCTGCTGCGGCCGGCGGCACAGCCCTGTGCTGCCGGCTGGCACAGGGCGAAGCCCCAGGAGCCTCCGGGCATCTGGGTCCCCCTCGCCTTTGGGGCGTGTGCCGGCTGCCTGTCGTCCCCACAAAGCACAGCCTGCCCGTCGCGTGGGTCCCTCCCCGACACCTCCATGAAAGTGCAGTTCAGGTCCCGACCCACAGCCCCGAGCTGGCCAAGTGCACACCCAGCACCAGAGCACCCAGCCGGGTTTGTGCCCCTGGCCCTCGCCCCAGCTCTCAGGGGGCTGTGTACCCGGTGGCACCACCTCCGAGCTCATGCATCCCTTCCTGCCCCGGCTTGTGGCGTCGGGGCCGCCCGGCACAGCGGGCAGCCTGGCAGGGTGGTACCCAGCTCCCCTCTGCAGCTCAAGGAGATGCTGCAGGCTGGGGCTGAGCTGGCACTGGCAGTCCCAGCCTGCACCGGCACAGCCCTGGTCCTCGCTGACCCTCGGCCCCACGGAAGCTCTCCCTGGCTTCCAGGTAATCTATGATCAAGCACTCCAGCCAGACGTGCTCAGTCAGCTGCCCAGGGACACCACGGAGCCGTGGGGAACCGAACATCTGCAGCCTATGACTCCCCAGCTGACACAGTCCCCCCAGCCACAAAAGCCACCGGTTCCCAGCCAAGGAGGCTCCCCAGGGACCGCATCCTTTGCCAAGCTGCCGCACATGGCCACTGCTTTCCCAGGCCGCTGGCG
>NW_010514710.1:2330-2618 GCF_000687285.1 Phaethon lepturus
CACCCACATGCAGGATCCTGCCATGCACCCTTTTATTCCAGCAGTGCAATTAGCCTCGCTGACCCCTGAAATCCTCAGCCTCTCTAAGCAGCCATGCATTAAATCCCGGATCCAAGAGTGGAAATAGACTTCGTAAAAGGCTTATGGCCCTATTTATTACATTTTACGCATGACGGAGTCCGACAGCACGGCAATGGCACTGCGGTCGGTGCTAGCTCTGCCTCCACACCAAGGCAGACAGACAGATGGACAGGCAGGGTCTGGAGCGGGCAGCAGAGCCTCAGCGGG
>NW_010514710.1:2771-4474 GCF_000687285.1 Phaethon lepturus
TGGAGCGGCTCCGGGATCCTGGGGATGCTGCAAGCCCTCCGGCCGGAGCCCCACCGCGCTGCCTCCTCCCATTTCAATGCACAGCCTTTACCTTCTCTATTTCACCTCCACCTTGTTAGCATCAAATAACACAGACCTGAAGAGGGCATCACGGCAGGGTCCTTCCTTCAGACCCAGGCCACCTCCGCCCACCCACGACCAGAGGGTCCGCCCAGCAGGGACCAGTGGGGCTGCCATGGGGCAGTGCCAAACCTGCCCGGTCCCCGCCCGTGCAATGGGAGCCGACCGGGCATCGCACCGGGGTTTGCAAGGTTGTACAAGTGCATCGTGAGAAGCAGCGTGCATGTGTTCACCGACGCTCCCTGGGGGTCCCGCCGTTCATCCAGGCAGCTCCTGCCCTGGTGGGATGGCGGAGGACCCTGCACACTGGGGTGAGCGTGGGCATGAGGCTGCGCAGCTCCGAGGGGGGCACAGGGCACGGTGAGGGGCGAAGGTGGGCAGCAGGGAGATGGTGTGCAAGGAGACAGAGCCACCACGTGCGGAGGAAGCTACAACAAAAGCACAGAGACTCAGATCGCTGAGGGACGCTCTGCTTTCCCACAGAAAACATAAGGCAGCTCCTGCGCATCTGCATCAGGGCCCGAATCACAAGACGGATCAGGGAGCCCCTGCAGCAGCCCCGGGCCAGGGAGCTCTCGCTGTCAGCGCTGCAAAGCGGGGAGGAGTGGACGGGCACAGAGGGGTGCCCCCTCCATGCACTATAAATAGCCAGCTGCAACGACACAAGCAGCATGTGTCCCATGCCCCAAGTCCCTGGGACACCAGCACCCATGGACACAAACGGCTGCTGTCCACTTCCTCAGACAGGACCCCTGGCACCCTCACCACAGGGCAGTCAGACATGTCAAGAGACAAAAGCAAGGGCCACCCTGTGCACCTCCAAGAAACGCCGTTTCCGTCAACACCTGGTGCAACGTGCAAGCCTTGCTGATCCCAGGTGGTGCAGGAGAGCCCCACCACACCGCGCGGGCAAGCTAGCGAGGTGGTCAGACCACTCAGGGCAAACCCATCTCGTGTGCTCCCCCCGAAGGCAACGAAGGGTCTCGTGTGTATGAAGAAGCAGAAGCGGGGCCGTGGGGTGTGTGCAGTGCCGGGATCCCGCCGCCACCTGCGTCTCGGCCAAGGGTACGGGCCCCAGTGCCCGCGAGGGTGGGGAGCGTACATCCCTGGCAAGGGGATACGGCACCTGTGGGGCATCCCTCAGCTCGGCGTCTCAAAGGGTCAGCCCCACATCTTTCGTTAAAGGAGCTCAAAGGACTTCGATGCCTGCGGTGACCCATGTGCCAAGAGGCAGAAGGACCCTCGCCCTTCCTTGCCTTTCCGCCCAACCCCACGTCGCAGTGGCGGCCCTGCTCCAGCAGCCCCGAATGATCGCCCCGAGGTGCCGCAGCCCCACGGGGCCCTTTGGCAGGGCAGAACACAGAGGTTTCGCCCTGCAGCTCAGCGCTGCTTCTGTGCTTTGGAGCACGGTTCTTCCTCCGAGGAGAGGCGACGGCACGTTAGCAAACAGCACGTTTGGGCATAGATGGGCTCTGGCCTCAAAAGGGATCAAGACATTTAGAAAAAACCCTGCAGTCCACATCTCCACAGGTTCCTGCTTCCCTGCCAGCCACGAGCTCCCTGCTGCCCCGGGAGGGCTGCAA
>NW_010514710.1:4532-6143 GCF_000687285.1 Phaethon lepturus
CCTGCTAACAGCAGGGGAATAACCCCCCCGGGCCTGATTGAATGAGGTGTAAACTCCCCCGAACACCGGTCCACAAAGGTCCCATACCCGCTAGGGCACTCGCAGGCTAATCCTCCCTCCAGAGCAGCTGCTGTATTTAGGTATCTAAATGAGACAGAGTGGCTCTTTCCAAAAAAAGAGTTAGTTTGCGTTACATAAATATAGCGAGAAACCTGAAAGCTGCATTTCCAGGTCCTTGCACTTCCATGAGCGAGCAGCAGAGATGGGGACAGTCTCCCCCCGATAATCTGCCTTTCATTTATTTTCAGCTCAGCTGGATGTGTGGATCTGGGCAGACAGGCAGCAGGCGAGCAGGGCAAGCGGAGACCAGGGAGCCTGGGCAAGCGAACCCTCGTGGGCAGCCCCTCCCGCACTGCAGGGAGACAGGGGCCCGGGGCTGCCAACGCACCACAGCCCAGATGCACTAACACAGGAACGGAGAAGCCGTTCTGCAGGCAGGCCAGGCAGCACGACCGAAAGCACGGGCAGGAGCCAACAGCCAATAAACCCAACAGCTCCAGCCCTCCCCGTCCGTGCCTGTCCTACCAGTACCCCGCGACATCCCTCCCCGCGCAGCCGTAGACTTCCTTCCTCCTGCATCCACTTCCACATCCCGAAGCCTCTGGTGCCACGAGGAGAGGAGATGCGCGTGCACGAGCGTGTCCCGCACACCCACCGCTGCTCACCCCAAGCCGCGGGGCTGCGGGACAGGGGCTGCCCCTGCTCCCCAGCTCAGCTGCTGGGCAGTGTTATTCGCTGGTTGTCAGCAAAGCAGCGTCCCCACCAGAGCTGGGTGACAACATGCACCACGGGGGTTTCTGGGGACATGTACCACGTGCTTTCATTTTCAAAATATATATAAATAGACATACTTATTCCTTCCTAAAAGGACATGGCCACAAGAAAAATAAAGCAGCTCAAATACCATCCAACCTTTCAGCCTGAGAAAACCACACAGTTCTCATAGGCTTGAGTTCTGTTACCTGGCAAATGGGTTTTAGCACCCAAACCCCACATGCGCCAGTCTCCTGGTGGGGCTCACACAGAGACAGAAACTTCCTTTTTAAGACAGACATTTGCAATTTTTTTCTTTTCATTATTAGCACAGTTAAGTCGTGACTACCTGTGTGCAAGCTTGCTTGCAAGGAGAAACATTGCTGGTTGGTTTAAGTCTCCAGCTATGCAGAGCTCTGGGGTTTATGCTGTTCAAGGGAAGGTTTAAAAATCCTCCCATCATTAAGATGCTGGAAGGTGGCTCTGAGCCGCACATACCTTGCGCAGGCAGGGCTGCAGGCCCCAGAGCAGAGGGGGAAAGGAAAGTAGCTAAGCAGCCGCAGTTTAAAGGGAGCCGACAGGAATGCAAAGTATAATTAGCTTGAAGCCAAGGGCCATGGAAGTTGCAAACATTTGCACCGAGGCTGTGCAAGTCTGGGGAAATCAGGAGAGAGGGACTGGAACTGGAACAAAGTTCAGCCCCACCGTGCTGGGTGCCGGGTGAGCAACCTCTGCGCGGCAGGAAAGGGCACAACTGGCTGGCCTGGCACAAACCACCGCGCAGCCCCCCACGTCCTG
>NW_010514711.1:0-4325 GCF_000687285.1 Phaethon lepturus
CCGTCACAGCGGAGAGCAGCCGTGGGAGCAGGGGCAGGATTTTATCTCCTCGAAGCAGTATCTGCTCCGAACGCAAACGGGAAGGCGATCTCGCTGCCCGAGCCCCTGCGGAGCGCAGAGCCAAACCCTCCAGCTTCTCAGCCTCTGGCTCCTTGCGGCAGCTACCTACCAGGTACCACTCGATTCAAGAAGTACGGAAAGTCGGGATGGTTGCTCAGCAATTACCCAAAACCCCCGCAATAATTCCTGTTACCCCTCCCCTACACTTGTCCACTCGTACAGAGAAGACAACGAACAAAGCAGGGAAGTCTCCTAATATTTTTATTGTTCCTTAGATAACTGTGGATAGTACAAAGTTTTCCTCTTAAAAAAAAATTAATTACCTTCACACTTCCATAAACAGGACTTCCCATGGGAATCTGATGCCACAGAATTTCCACAGAAGCAAGTTTCAACCACCATAATGCTATGTAGATAGTATAACAGTAAGAGAATATTCTTGTAATTATCAACATGAAATTGGTTATCTGTGTATAAGGGTGAACACTGATCTTTTTTTTTCTTTTTAGAAACAAAACCATCATTTATTAATCCAAACTACATCATTGCATTTACAACATTCATTGCATAAACTGGACATACAAAGTTTTGCCACCTCTGGTAAATAACAGACATACATTATACAATATATTTGCTGAATACATAAGTTCAAACAATATGGGTACAACAACTTGTTCATAATACATACTTAAACCATCGTGTTTAATAGTTACTAAGACACAGATCCATGAGCTACTTCGGGTCTCAGCACAGTTAATCTAAGTGACAAGAACACAGTTGAGAGACAGTAGCTGCAATGGAAGGCAAAGAAAACTAACCTCTGATAGGTCTTGTTCAGACAGCGAGAGCTCCTCACGGGGCAGCTTTTTCTGCTTAGAAATACAAATCACACATCCATCATAGCTGACCGCGATGCCGGGAAAATGTCCATGCAACCCACACACAGAGGAGAGCGAGTCTCCCGCGGATAAACTTTCAACAGTCATTGCCTTACTTCTTTAGTATGTACTATACGCTTGCTATCAGAACAGAAACAAAACAAAACCCAAAACTTAAGTGGTTCTTTAAGTGCAGTTCCAGCTGCAAGTACATGGTTATTCGTGAGTCTATAACACAGGGCCAGACTTCTAGAAATGCAGAGGTAATGATGATCTGTCAGGTTTATGCTGAATTATCCTCCATGATGTTGGTCTTAATTTTGGCAGCTGTTTATATATTTACTTATTTAAAGTGTGTTTCCTTGATATTAGTATTTTTTTTCCAAAATTCGTTTCTCCCTTTTTTCCTTTTTTATCTTTTCTAAATCAGTTTCTACACAAGGATGGACTACAACTCGTCAGACCTGATGACGTGGAAGAGGGTGACATTGTAAAGTATTTGGTGCCCGTTGTTCCAGGCATAGAGGGCCCGATCCTTGGGGTTGTAGTCCAACATGGAAATGTGCGAGTACTTGTTTTGGAAGGGGATGTCGATGTACTCGTAGGTGGAGGCATTGGTCTGGTAGGCATAGTGCACCTTGGTACCTCCCGAGTAGCCGTTGGTGACATAGAGCGTGCCACAGATGATGAAGGCCTCCCCGGCGCTGCGTTTCGGGTAGCTGGTGTTCCAGGTCTGGAGGCTCTGCAGGGTGTTGGGGTCCAACTTGCTGATGACGATGTTGCCTGCGTTCTGGTTGGTGGCGTAGACGGCCCACAGCCCGTTCTCATCCACCATGAGGTCAATGTCCGAGTGGCCACCCCAGGCATAGTGGTACATGTTGTTGTAGCCGGCATAATCCAGGCTGCGAGTCTTGAGAATGGTCTCTGTTTTCAAGTCAAACCTGATAATTATGTGGCTTTGGTATTTATTGAAATAGATAGAGCCATTGTAGACCACTTGACCGGTGCCCGACCATGGGTGAGGGAGACGGTGAGAGGTAAAATTGTCAGTATTCATGAAATCTGCCATGGATTTATATTCACGGACGAAGCGGTTGTTGTGGTAGCTGTCCATGTACCAGACCTGGGCGAGCAACAGAAACACGTGGGGTTAGAAAACAGCAGAGACCCGGCTGAGCCCTCTGCACATCACCCTAGAAACGGCGCTGGGAGGGAAATCCAGAGCAAGGAATCCAACCCGCTGGAAAACGATGTGTCCAACCTACGCCCAGAAATAAACCCAATTTTTGGAACCCCAATTCAGCCAAGAAATCAACTGAGCAGCGGAGCTTTCCTTGGGGGGTAACCTGGTATCTCCCGAGGAACCTGGGAGCTTAAGCTGTGTGATGGACACCATCCTTCCAGAGGGCCATTAACACCTTTTCTCCGGCTAAACCCGGCATATTATGTTGATGCCGCTTTTGCTTCCCGTAAGCCCCGTCGTGGTAGCACTCAGTAAATGATACCAGCTGCTGGGCAGAACTCCGTTAATTTGGCATGCAGAAGCGATGGATGCAATCACTCATTGTCAAGGAAATTCAGGCAAAGTCCATATTGGTTTAAAAATCATACACTTCTGCATCAAAAGCTGAAACCAAGGCTGCTAAAATATGAGAGACAAAGACATCAAAATCTTGCTGTTGGTAGATGGGGGAGAGATTTTAGATCATCATTTAAGTGCCAGTTCACTAGGGACACTGTCTAGACTCCTCAAAAGACAAATCTTTTGTCATATGAAACCAATTCTGAGGCATATGACAAAGCTGTGCAGTTAATATCAAGAAGAACTATCCAGCCAGCGAGTGACATACTCTGTGCAGTTCCTGCCTAAAAATAAGATAGCTGCTCTCTGTAGAAACTGTTTGTGAAGGAGAAAAGGTAAATTAAATAGCAAGAGGGAAGCCTTTAAGGATGCAGATTCGGGTAATGTGGTAGCGCACACTTCTTTTGCAAGCCCCTTGTAAAATCTGGGGTATCGCCTCTGCAATACGGCTGGGTCCCTTAGAAGAGCAGACAAACATTTACACACGGTGTGTGCATGTAAACTGCTTTTGGCTGCTGTACTTGAAAGGCCAGGTGGGGTCTGCAAAAACTTTGTAGGGAACTTCTGCCCTCCGTCATCACCCCCCCAGAAACACTGCCGAGGTGGGGAATGAAGCTGCAGCAAGTGGCTCTGACCTTCACACCTCCGCCGTGGGCTTGAGGATGGCTGCAAAAGCACCGGAGAAAAACCACGCATGACCCTGAGCCCACGGCGGAGGGGTGCTTGCAGCCTGGGAGGGCTTCTGCTGTCAGACACGGCACTGGAGAGCGTTCCTCACGTAACGAAATGCCTGCGTTCAACTAAACCAGCTCGGGAAATTAAAAAAAAAAAAGCCGAGACAGAAAACTGATTGTCTCTCTGCTGCTCCCATTTCATTATTTGGTATTAAAAAAAATCACGCGTGCCAATGCATTGTGCTCAGATTTTAGAGAGACAAAGAGAAGCCCAGAAGAGCAGAACCCCGTATCACCACGCTGGGGCTGCAAGGTGGCAGGACCCGATGGCGTTTCATGCTTTGGAGAAGCAGAGATCGATGGATAGCAACGTCTCATCGCACCGGCTGCCTTTGAGCAACCTCCTCCTGCCAATAGACATCAATCCCGGTGCTCAGCATCCACCTGCCGCCTCGCTGCCGGGCCGCGCCGGCGAGACTCGCAGCCTCCCCCAGTTGTGTTCAATGATTTCATGACACAAACAAATGACCATGCGAACCACCGAACACCTCCCGGGGCTTGGCGACATTAAGATGGATGTGGGGAACTGCCCATCTCTCCCCATCACCAGCTTCCCACTCTGCCAGGTAGCCAATGAAGTTCACTTAATTGTGCGTTTCTAATAAAATTCCCAGCAGATTTATAGATTATATACACATACACGCTTGCGAAGCTTGAGCTACAGTCCAGAGTAAACTGCTTGTCTAATCTTGCAGCAAAAATGCACTGCAGAAAAAAGCACGGGTAAAAAAATATTTTAAAATAGTGGTTTGAGACAAAACTCTCTGAAGACACAGGAAGATACCTAGCATTTGATCAACCAGCTCCAGCTGCAACAGGCCTGACCCTCCCTTCACAGACGTATAAATCACATTAGTGCTGAGGGATGCAGCGAACACAGCCTGAAGGGGACAAGTCTGTCCCCTCTCTTGAGCAAACACGATGTGATGTGGGCAGAGCTTTCCCATCCCGCTTCATAATTAGGATCATATTGGGGCTATAGGTGAAATTTTGTTTAATAACTGTAAAATATGGAGGTGTCACACTGGGGAACCAGTGCCAACCAGCTGGCTGCTGGAGGGAAAAAACCCC
>NW_010514711.1:4356-7062 GCF_000687285.1 Phaethon lepturus
TGCTGCACATCCACGGGCAAATGGAGCCACCCCCAGGGACGGCTTCTCCAGAGCATCCCTCCTCCTCCCTTAGCTACAGAAAGGCGATCACGGGGCAGAGCCCTCAAAATAGCTGCCCCGATACAGCCCTTACTGGTGCCTTCATCCTTCGATGAAGGCTGCTGCATGCAGGAGGGAATTACCACGCAGCCAAGCTCTGTGGTTTTTGTTTTGTTTTGCTGCCTGCAAATCCGCAGCAAACACTCGAGATTTTTTCCATTCCATCAGTCATGAGAAGCCTGGATTGATTTTCAGCCCATTATTGGCCTCCTACCTCCTTGGGATCAAAATTGAATGGTCTGAATGGAAAAAAAGGAAGACGAAAACAAAGCAAAACAAATCTCTCTCTGGCTGCAGTCACTTAATTCCTCACAACAATGAAGGTGCAGGATGGAGGACAAATGCAGTCAGATGACAGCGCTGGAGGCGCTGGCAGCAGAAGGGCGGCAGGGACCAGGACCATGGGTCGGCCCCAGCTCCCTCCTGCCTGCCAAACCCAGATGAAAAACCCAGTATTTGATTTCCGCCCCCCCGCAGGGGGCACAGACCTCGCGGTGACCCTTCTGAGACCACGCACGCTCAGCACTGCAGTGCGCTTCACCTGCCCTGGGAAGGGACCGCTGTGCGGGGCTGCTCAGCCCCCTCCTCATCGTCCCTCCCTGCGGGATCCGCAGCCCCCTCCCGCTGCAGAGGAGGCCAGCAGAGCCCTGTGAGATGAATTAGGACCTTCCCCGGGCTTCACGGGGCACAGCCTGGGCTTCAGCCCTTGGATGTAATGAGTTTTCAATGACCCCAGCTGCGCTGGTGGAGGTGGGAACACAGGGACGAAGCTGCCGCGGTCTTACCTTGTTCTCTCCCTCGGGAGCGAGAGGGTCCGTCATCCACGATCCGAACCTGGACCCCGAGGTCTTAATTGTGATTGGGTCACTTATTCCCGTCAGCTTGCCACAAGCTGAAAGAGAGTGCAAGGCTGGTGAGCAGCACGTCAGACCACCGCCACGGCCCGTTCGGCGGTGGGTGTCTGCCAGCCAGCGCCGAGCCCCCGATGAGGGGCACCACCACCCACACCGCCCTGCCCACCGCTCTCCCCTGCTGATGGGCAGCTCTGGTTTTATTTAATTAGAGGTAATTAGGCTGAGAACAACTGTCGGATGCTTTTGCTTGTTTCATGCCTCTTATTAACGATTGTCCTTATCACACTGCCCCAAGAAAACAAGCTTTCCTGAACCAGCCACACTGCTAACGTCACAGAATAGAAAATGAGGAGAGTTAGCCGGGGTCAAGCGGCCAGGTGGAGAAATTAGCTGAATAGCTCTGCTCAGTTCTGCTCTAATCGAGTGGGTGCAGCCGAGATAAAAAGACAGAGGTATCTATTCCAGCCCTGCTGGAAACATGCACTTGTTACAGGTTATGCAAAGGAGAAGAAAAAAAAAGGTGGGAAATTATTTGCAATATAAATCTCTTCCCTGCAAAAACTATCTACCAGCTTCTACCAGCCACCTTGTCTGTTGCCCGTCATGTCTGCACACTCAGGAGACAGTAATGAATTCCCCAGCCTCTCCCGTCTCCTCCACCCGCCGGGGCTTCGCCAGCGCCGGGAGCGGAGCCCGAACGCAGCAGGATGGAAGGCAGGAGGTGGGGGGGTCCCTCGGGTGCTGCCCCAGGAATCCTGCCCAGACTCAGCATCACCGCAACAGCGATGTGCACCCACGCGGCGCTACACACCAGGTTTTGAAACATATTTAGGTGCTCCACACCGTTGATTTCACGCCATTGAATTCACCGGGCATGTCAGCACATGTGCAAGCCCAGCTAAGTGCCTGGCTGTGTTTTTAAGCCCTAAACAGGAGGTGAAGCAGTGCCGACTCTCCCCCCAACTCACTGCGCCGGCAGCTTGTTCCTCTTCCGTGGTTCTGTCCCCTGACACTGAACTCAGCACCCCGCCAGCGATGCCCGGGAATAGGTGCCTGCAAGACTACAACCTCAGTGCCGAAGGCGCAGCCACACGCCGAGTTCCCGCTTCCAACAACATCCCCAAGTTTCAGCAAAGCTGCCGTTCGGTCTCCTGCAACCCCAGCATTTCAGCACCTGTGCACTAAGGAACGAGAGGGGAGGAGGTGAAGATGTGGCGGGGGTGCGGGGGGCTGGTGCTGGATGCTCTGTCGCTACGGGAGCACTCACTTAAAACCCGGACACGTTCAGCGCAGAGCCGGTCCTGCAGCAGCTTCTCCTGAGCCGGGCAAGCTGAGGTCAGCGGCACCAGCGGGACAGCCGCAACCTGAAGTTCAGAAGGTGTTTCCTGACGTCTCCTTTTTGACGTGGGTTTGCAGGCTGAGCTGCAGCTGCACTGAGGGCACCCGGGGCCGAGGCCACCGGTGGGAGCCCGTGGAGGTGCTGCTGAAAGATGTGTGGAGCTCTGCCAGCTCAGGACAAGGCCCTTCTGCTCAAAATTGCCAAGTAGAATCACAGAACGGTTTGGGTTGGAAGGGACCTCTAAGGGCCACGTAGTCCAACCCCCTGCAGTGCGCAGGGACGTCTTCAACTAGAGCAGGTTGCTCAGAGCCCCGTCCAACCTGACCTTGAACGTCTCCGGTACGTGCATTCTGCAACACCTCCTCGCTGCCTGTTCTCACGGGCCACAGCCACCGCCCTCAGCTCTGCGCTGCG
>NW_010514711.1:7253-8276 GCF_000687285.1 Phaethon lepturus
GCACGGAGGGCACCCGGGGCCGAGGCCACCGGTGGGAGCCCGTGGAGGTGCTGCTGAAAGATGTGTGGAGCTCTGCCAGCTCAGGACAAGGCCCTTCTGCTCAAAATTGCCAAGTAGAATCACAGAATGGTTTGGGTTGGAAGGGACCTCTAAGGGCCACGTAGTCCAACCCCCTGCAGTGCGCAGGGACGTCTTCAACTAGAGCAGGTTGCTCAGAGCCCCGTCCAACCTGACCTTGAACGTCTCCGGTACGTGCATTCTGCAACACCTCCTCGCTGCCTGTTCTCACGGGCCACAGCCACCGACCTCAGCTCTGCGCTGCGGGCAAAGGGGTCACCTTCGCCTGGGCATAAAACAGATGAAGACATTCTTGATATGCACCAGCACGACATGGCCAAAGGGACCATCCGTCTTCCCACAGCATTCAGACAGCAGGCAGACTGAGACCCCACCGAGAAGCAGAGAGCTTTCCTGGCCTCGCTGAGACATGACGTATGGGAATTTGTCCTCTTGCCTGCCTGATGCATTCAAAGCCTCTCAGCACGGGAGGAGAGCGAGGTATTGACAAAGGGATGCAACGGGTTAAAACGACAGATGCTTAATGTCTTGCAAATTCCCCTTGCAGAGGACCAGCCTTCCTCTAATCACAGCCCTGCTCAACGCTACCTTCCATTATCACAGCCCTATATTGCTGTCACTTTATCTCTTTCCTTCCATTTCCCTGGAGAGAAAGGTTGTATAAAAGCTCATTGCTTAAAAAAAAAAAGTAAAGAAAAAGCAGCAGCAGCTGATAAGGGTAAACCAGTGTTGTTTGCAAGTAGTGAGGCTACATCTCATACATGTTTCGCTGGAGGCACATTCACAACAGCTCTTCAGCAATGCAAGAGGGTTGCTCTTACACAGGGCGAGGGGTTTTCTTCCTTGGCATAAGGAAGGGAAGGCTGATGCTAGCGGGAAGGCTTCAAACGGATCCTGGAACCAAGTGGTTGTCCAACCCAGGGGTGGACAACCACAGCCTCCGCG
>NW_010514711.1:8307-11685 GCF_000687285.1 Phaethon lepturus
CATTCACCGTCCGTTCCTGCCGAGATGCACAGCACACTCCTAACGCCGTCGGCTTTTTTCCCCCCTTCTATGGGACAAGCAATCATTAAAAGCAGGAGGATTATTTTACTGGGGGCAGAGGGGACTCTGCCTTCTACTGCTTCCCTTGGACATGTTGCAGCTTGAATCAGAGCAGCAGCTCACAAGACGGGATTCCTGCATCTCCCCGTGCTCCAGCACAAAGCAGCAGCTTGCGCAGCCCTGAAGCACCCACCAGCAGCGCTTGCCGGTCTCAGCAGTGCTCTCCTCCGTGGATGAAGAGCAGAGCTGGGCAGGAGCCCGAGCCACCCAGCATCCAAGTCCTTCCTCTGCCAGACTCTGCTGACTCGCACAGGGGACTTCTTAAGCCCTGGCTGTGATTGCCCTAAAGCTGCTGCCCTGAGCAAAGCCCTCCTGCCCCGAGCAGCCCAGCACCCACGGGTGCTGAGCTTTTCGCAGCAAACCTGCTCTGCCGTTGGGATGGCAGGAGCATGGGATGCTACAGGCATTTCAAGTCACTGGGATGAATGCACATCGGGAAAGCATGGCCTGGTGCTCATCCACGAGTCCGCGACACGGGGGAAGCCTGTGAGCAGCAGCTTTCGGGGCATGCACAGAGGATCTGTTTTCACTCCAGTTTCCCCAGCACTGCTCAGGTCCCTGGACCTGTGGCCCATGTGTGTGTCCCCGTTCCTGGAAAACAGCACAAATCAGCCTCTCCCGAGTGACCCTCCAGGCTGAGCCAGCCAGCTGCCTCCGACCTGCTCCCTGCAGCTCAGGGGGGCAGCGACGAAACACCACCTCCAGGCACACAGCCCCTTCCTCTAGCTGCGCGAGGAATTTTCCATCAGGAGAAGACACGCTTTCCTCCAGCCAGCTAAAACGAGCGCTACCATCCTCCCCGGTTACTAACACCCCCGCTCCATATTTCTCCTAAGATCCAGCCCACAAGCGACGTTTAGCAGCTCAGCAGCAATTTATCCGCCAACGCAACCACCGCGTTGACACCAGCACCATCTCCTTCTGGACTCCGCGGTTCTGCTTGGCCTGCTGCCTTCCCTGCTGGGGCTTCCCACAAAGCCGAGGTCTGACCTCCCTGCCATCCCGGTCCCAGCCCTCCGCAGCGGGGACGGGGCTGCGGCGGTTGGGTCGCGTCCTGCTCTCGCCTCTGTGACCCGGCCCGGACCCTGGGGTGGGTCCCAAAAACATCTGGGACAGGCTGGCAGGGCTCTGTCCCCACCTCTGCACTAGGGTTGTGCGCTGGGATCTTTGCAAGAGTCAGGGAAAGCTTGTGCTACCAGGCAAACGTGAGCCTGTGGAGCGCAGCTGACTTAAATTCCCCCTTGGATCAAGGAGTGACAACCTCTCCACTCCTCCAAGGCTCCTCTTAGGAACGTTAATGGAAACGTTAAAATCCCTGTATAAATAGTGATCTTTGAGAGTGTAAACAGAATAACAGATTGAACGTGCCATTATTGATTTTTTTTTCCCTTCACACACATGCCAGGGTCAGGAAGTGTTTTCACTATTGATCCATCAATAATGCTCAGGAAACCCAAAATGCAAAACAGGACCTTGTCTAAGGAAAACGCTGCTGCACTGTTGAGCATCAGTGCTTCCCAGAGGATGGGGAAAGGCGAGCTGGATGGGAATATGGCACATCCCCCCCTTCCCTTGACCCGTGCTTACGCAGCAGCTCCCTGGTCCTGCTCTGGGGTCTCTAAGCTGTACCCTGAGCTCTAGCAGGCGAACACGCAGCAGGGGAGCAGCGCTGCTGGCCCAGGCAGGAGCAAATCTAAGCTCAGACGTGCCACTCGAAGTGTCAGCGAATCCCTCTGAGCAGATAATTTGCAGCAAACAGCCACCCTCAGCAAACGGCTTCACCGTGCGGTAGCGAAGTGTCTGTAAGGTTGTTATCCGAACTTAACTCAATTAACTACCGTTTTCACCGGTTTACACTCCCGAGCGATAAACAACATTGGAAATTCAATCCGTGCTGTTTGCTGTTAAGTGACCAAATAAATCACCCTGCCGGGAGAGCAGCAAACCCTCACGGACGAACCCTTGCGAGGCTCAGTGTCCATCTCCGCAAGCACCCAGGGCTGCCAACACCCCAAGGCAGGAAAGCTGCCCTGACCCCACAGTCACAGAGAGAGCAAGAGGAGGGAGAAGGGGCACCAACAAAAAGCCCAAATAAAGCCTCAAAAAGATTCCAGAACCCCCCCAGAAGTTTCTAGAAAATGTTGTCCGCAAGAGCTCACCATCCTAGCTGCCTCAGTCAGTCCTACCTGGGCTACCGCCTCGGCTGGATGGGCCAGCTGGAGGACCTGAGCATGAACCAGGACATGGCCGACAGCAGAAGGGGCTAATGGTCCAAGAGCAAACTCTGTTTTTTCTGGAGCCCTGAGTGGTTTGGGAGCTGCAGGAGGATCATCGCAGCTTCCCTGGTGCTGGTGGAGTCAGCCGGGGCTGGGCAGCTCCAGCACAGCCGGCTGCAGAGGGGCTGTGGGGCCCAGGGTGGTTTCGTTTAAAGAACTATCCCTGGGAAGGTACTGCTACAGCCAGACTGAAATCCCTGGTCCTGCTGCCGTTCCCTCTCCCGATCACCCACAGCTCCTCCTCATCTTCAAGAGATGGACTGAAGGCTACGGATGCAGCACGCGGATCCCTCCTGGGGCACCACCTCCTCTCGGCATGCCCGCCTCTGCCTGCAGCGGGGGAGCAGGGAGAAAAGCCGTCCGCAGGGCAGAGCTGGCGGGCGGCGCGGGGCTGCCGGGGCGTTGCTGTGTGACCGTGGTCAACCAGGCGCTCCTGGGCCGCTTCTCCATCCTTTCTCATCCCACCTGCCGACGGACCGCCACTCCCGAGGTGTCTGTACGGACCCCGGGTGGTAAAGCTCCAGGCATTAGGTACTGCTAACACAGAGCGCACCAAGTCGTTACGACCTCCCCCCTTTCTGTCCCCCCCAAGCTTTCAGGGTGAAATTCCAGCGGGTGAGGACAAGGTCCGGCCTTCCCTGCCGCCACCCGCCAGCGCCGCTGCCTCCCCCGTGACCAGCGCGGGGCGAGGAGAAGGACCGCGGACGCGGTGCGGAAAGCAACGGCACGACTCGCCTCAGCCTGTCCGGCCCCCGAACCAAAAAATGAGAAACCAGGCTCTGCCCTCTCCCGGGGGGCTGCACCTGCCGCCCGGCAGCTCCGGGGGTCTCAGGGCACCGCTCGCTGCACGCTCGCAGCTAAACCCCTCGAGCGTCCAGGCTTACGCGGAGGTTCGCTTTCCTCCCTGAGGGCACTCATAGAGGACGTACGGGGCCACCGAGGGCAGGACGGAACCGCAGGGGGACATACAGGGCAGGCGGGG
>NW_010514711.1:11795-12000 GCF_000687285.1 Phaethon lepturus
GTTACCTTGCCGAGGATATAAAGCGCTCAGGAGAGACCTGATCTTCCATGAAGTTACCTGAGAGTGTAATTTCGTATGTGCTACCAAAACAGACTGCAGAGCAGTTAATGTGTTTAGATTATCTAAATTGCTTAACAAGAAAGTCAATCATGTGAGTAGAAATTAAATCAAGTCAGAGCCAGGCCAACAAAGGTGGGGAGGCTGC
>NW_010514712.1:0-7912 GCF_000687285.1 Phaethon lepturus
CCCGCTGGATGGCATCCTGTCCCTCAGGTGTCAACCGCACCACTCAGCTTGCTGAGCATGCACTGAATCCTACTGTCTATGTCATTGATGAAGATATCAAAGAGTATTTGTCCCCATACGGACCCTTGAGGGACACCACTCGTCACTGATCTCCATCTGGATATAGAGCCATTGACCACTACCCACTCGATAAGACCATCCAACCAGTTCCTCATCCACCCAACAGTCCACCCATCAAATCCATACTTCTCCAGTGTAGAGAGAAGGCTGTTGTGGGGGACCGTGTCAAAGGTCTTACAGAAGTCCAGATGGACGACATCGGTAACTCTTCCCTTGTCCACCGATGTGGTCGCTCCATTCTAGAAGGCCACTAGGTTGGTCAGGAAGGATTTACCCTTGGTGAAGCCATGATGGTTGTCTTGAATCACCTCCCTGTCATCCATGTGACTTAGCATAGTTTTTAGGAGGATCTGCTCCATGATCTTCCAGGCGCAGAGGTGAGACTGATGGGTTGGTAGTTCCCAGGATCCTCCTTATTACCTTTTGTAAAACTGGGTGCAATGTTTCCCTTTTTCCAGTCTCCAGGGACTTCACCTGAGTGCCAGGACTTCTCAAATATCATGGAAAATGGCTTGGCAACTACATCAGCCAATTGCCTCAGGACTCTGGGAGGTATCTCATCAGGTCCCATAGACTAATGTGTGTTCAGGTTCCTCAGGTGGTCTCGAACTTGGTCTTCTCTTACAGTGGGAGGGACTTTGCTCCTCCAGTCCTTGTCTTCCAGTCCATCCCCTTGAGAGGTGTGGGAAGAGATAGTGCCAGTGAAGACTGAGGCAAAGAAACTGTTGACTACCTCAGCCTTCTCCTCATCTGTTGTTACCAGTCTGGCAGTCTTGCTCATCAAGGGGGTTACGCTTTCTTTGACCTTCCTTTTCTGGCTGACATACCTGCAGAAGCCCTTCTTGTTATTCTTTACATCCCTTGCCAAGTTCATCTCCAGCTGCGCCTTGGCCCTCCTGACTTCATCCTTACACAACCGGGCAGTGCTCCTGTACTCTTCCCAGGATCCCTGTCCCTGCTTCCACTGCCTGTGCATTTCCTTCTTGCCCTTTAGGTTGACCAGAAGGTCTCCACTCAGCCATGCTGGTCTCTTGCCTTCCCTTCCTGATTTCTTACACCTGGGGATCGAGAGCTCTCTCACTCTATGGAAAGTGTCCTTAAAGATCTGCCAGCTCTGTTCTGCTCCCTTGTCCCTGAGGGCAGATTCCCAGGGGATCCTAATGACTAATTCCCTGAAGAGCTGGAAGTTTGCTTTCCTAAAAATCAGGGTCCTGACTTTATTCTTTGTTTGACTGCTCTTCCTCAGGACTGCGAACTCCACCAGTGCATGATCACTGCAGCGCAGGCTGCCTCCAGTCCTGACATCACCAATTTGCTCACATGCATTTGTGACCAACAGGTCCAGCACGGAGATGGCTGTCTCTTTAACAGGATCTCCGAAGTGATTGGAGCGAACTCTTCCCCCTGTCCCCAGAACCTCCATCTTAATAAATACTAGACAAAGAGTTGAGCTGGCCAAGCTGGGTGATAACCCTTGGTTTTTATGTATGTCACAGGGGCAATACTTGGGAAGAGCGCTTGAGTGGTGACAGGAAACGGGTTTTAGTGTTGGGGCAGTGGTCCATGTAATTGTAAGCAATTTCTCATTGAATTTGACAGGACTTCACACAGGCTAAAAATCAAGCTATGCCAAGCTGCTATGGCCATGGAGCCAATAGCTACAGGTTAGTCCCATAGTATGTAACACCACTTCCAACCCTTCCACCCTGTTGGTAGCATAATTAAACTCATACTGCCCTCGGCTCAATCTTTAAAATAAAGAAAGGCAGGTCAGGTGTTGGTTGTTTTGTTTGTTTGTTTTTTCATTTGTTTTCCTCCCACAATCATTTTGTCCAGACACTCTTCCTGTGATACAACTGATCTGTCATTTTTGCTCACAACATCCACCAATTTCTAGAGCAATGGGGGTCAAATAAATTTTATGAGCTTGGCAACAGGTTATCAGATGAGACAACTCTGGAAGGTGGTTAAAAATATGAAAGACATCTAATTAAAGCCTGTTTCTGAGCTCTTGGACTCAGTGTAGGAAAAACAGTTGTGAGAAGAACAGGGCATAAACAGTTATGTCTGCTGAAAAATGTTATTTCAGAAGAAAATTTGATATTAAAAATGTGGATAAGCCTTCGAATCATAGAGGGATTTATTTGTCTTTTTGGAATTGCTGATACACCAAGTGCTGTGCAGTGGAGACTTTTATTTTGTGGTGTTTATCCATCAGTAGTATCTGTGGCATTGGTATCTGAATACCAGGGGGAATCGCATATAATTTTTTCATTTGCCATAGTCATCTTTCCAGGAAGATGACCAATGTAAGTACTAGTGCTTATGTTACTATGTTGTAATCATTCAACACTGACCGTTTTACAAACAGTAATACTATCTACTATCTAATTACTATCTAGTAATACTATCTAGTGGCCAGTAGATTAAAAATTGTCTTCCTTTTTTATGCAGTAGCATATCTATGAGGTATGGAAAAAAACTCAAGTTCAGCTTGGATAGACATCCAAAAATTCAAAGGCTTATCCAGACCTAAAGAGTCTGCAAAACAAACCAGAAGTCCGGAGATATCTGGTGCCTTCCTTAGCAAATGGAAAATGAAAGTTCAAATTGATCTTACAAGATAATTTGGAACCTTCATACCTTTTTGTCCTGAAATTTAGGTAAGGTTTTCAAGGAGAAAGTTTTCATACCCTTAAATCTTTGTAAGACCCAAATTTGAAAGTTTATACAGGGACACAAGTTAACTGGTGTTTCTGCACTAATTTTGTCAAATGATACGTGCACAGTGATCAGTACTAATGTCAGAGAGAGTTTGAAGCTGTCTGCTATTAAAGGGCTAAATTTTGTGTTATACTGAGGTTAGAAATGGATTTTGAGGGGTGAAGGAGGTGGGGGAGAAATGCTTAAATCTTGTTAAATCTGTTATTATTTTCCTGCTTGTAAAAGACTTGTTTAATAACCTATGTAAATGCAATTTTTCTCCGTAGATTCAGTCTCACTCAACTAATCAAAGCACAGGATGGGACCTCAGGAAGTTCCACATTATCATTAACTTTGACTCCCTGGGTGCTTTTCACTAGTTCATCTCTCTACCCTAACTTTTCCAAATTATCTATTTGGGAAATTACTTAATTGCCCATCTCCCAAGAGTTCTGTGAAAATCATTTAATTAGTCTGTAAGGTGCTCTTGAAACTATCCTTTTATTTCATTGTATTTATATTATGTCTGATTAATAAGTGCTTGAGGTGCAAGCTCTGTTCAAAGTCATAGGATTTATAAATTTTTCTCTTTCTTACTTTTTTATTTTCTTCCATCAGGCTAGGCGAAAAGGGAGACAGTGACTAAAGAGCTGAGACTTTAGATGTAGCACCTTTCAGTATTTGTCAGTGCCTGCTTTAACTCCCCAGTCAACCATTCCCTTGACTAAGTGACAGAAAAGGTCTATTTCCCAGTTCCAGAGCTAGATGATGATGATGGTAATTTCATTATATTTTCTCCATTAGTTTCAACTTATCCTTTTAATTAAAATGTAAAGGAATGACAGATCCCCCATGCTCACACTAAGTCTTTACTGAAAGTTCAACACCCAAGTGGGACTTGAACTCACATTATCACAGAGCAAAAGTTCAAAGCACTAAATGGGAAACATTAATGTGTCAAGCAAGTAAGCTAGCACTTACCAGGATCAATTTTCCACTTAGACAGCCTTTGCCCAGTTGTGCTAACTCCCACTGAATATATACCCACTAATGGATCAAAGCTGAGGGGCTAGGTATTTTGAAATCATCACTTCCCAAAGCTCATTAATATTAAAATTACCCCCACTAGTGTTGCTATGAGAGGGAGTTCCTAACAGGTTTGTTTTAATAAAGTTGGATTTGGGTTTTCTTTTTTGAGGGGGAAGTTTCTGACCCAATATGAAAATTTACAATCTTAATACTTTAAATTGGCTTGCAGATTGGCTGATTATTATTTATTCAATACATTTGCATGGGTGCTCAATGAAATACCAAACTACTACAACAGTAATAAAAACAAGGACAAGCAAATGTGATATTCAGTACTGACAAAACTTCTTCTCTTTTTCATATGTTCTATTTGACTACAACTGTAACTCCTGGATGAAGGAGACCAGCGCAACTCAATCATTAGTTTGTCTTTCTACACCCGGCAAGATAAACAACATCTTCAGAACATATAACACACCACATAGCTTCATCTTTTTCTTTTAAAACTGATATTGACATTAGAAATATAGAAAAAAAAATCAGTGAATGGCATGAGGGCAATGAAAAAATAACATTGAATTTGTCAAGGCATTTGAAAAAAATGACATTTGAAGATCCTTTTCAATTTTTCTTCTCTTTTTTGCTTTTCGTTGCTTGGTTTTAAGAGGTGGGACTAACATATATTCTCTCAGTGAAACCACTGTAATGTCCTCAGCCTCAAAACTTCTGTGTTGATGCAATTAAGTTGGAACAAAATCAACAACTCAGTGGAGGTACAACATCATCAGTTTTCTAGATAAGGACTAAGGTACAAAACCAGCAGTTTTCTAGGTAAGGACTGTAAATTCTCTTGCTGCAACTATGCTCTTCAGTTGTCTACCACTGACTGAAGTGACAGACTCCCACAGTGCTGCAGTGTTGAGGCCAGTATATTACAAGAGCATCTTTCAGATTTTGGTATTTGGTAGCTGAACTGACCCTACAGCATGACTTAGAAATGATAGCAGGTAAACTATATAACCTATGTTGCACAGTAAATAAAGGTAATTTTGCTATTGATAAAGTGTTCTTTAAAGGTTTAATTAAAAACCTTCTATTTTTTTTTCTTAGTCTTGAGAAAATAGTCCCTGTTGGGTGAAAAATCAGTGATTCCACGCAGAAATCTACACATGAAACACACCTAGTTTTGCAGTGGCTTCAAACTTCTAGCCTGTGAAATGCATTAAACCTCAAATTACAAAATAGCTACCTTTCAAAAGCTGGGTACTGAAGTAACTTCTGCAGCAAAGCTTCTCTTTGTATGTTAAAATACCAACTACACATTGTTACATATTACAAAATGCATTGCCTTGTTATGGAAAATAGGAAGAGCTTGAAAAGAAACTTCTAAGAATCTTTCTGAGCAGAACTTCATTGCTTAAAGTATCTTTGGAAATAATATGTATTATACAGCCAATGCCGGGAAACCACACTGTTGTTACTCAGTCCTGCAAGGATGTACAGGGGAGACAGTATGATTTAATTATTCAAACAATGGTTTTAAAACCCTTGATATGTATAAAGTTGACATGCTGTAAACGACTGACAAAATAATAAAAGCAAGGATTTGATCTGCATGCTTTACAATTGAATAGCTCTCTATATAATAAGTCATAACATTCAGAGGTTAAGTAAAGAGAAACTAACATCTTTCTGTTGTCAGCGTTGAGTTGGTTTCTCATTATAAGCCATATTCTAACACTCGCACAAACATAACCGGTTGTAGGGGAAGCTGGGAGCGATCAGTACGTTTAGGTTGCCTAACACATTTCAATACGAGGTATTCCAGTGACGACTTTCCTCTGAGAAGCAGTAAGACCATCGTCAATCAGCTCTCACATAGACATTTCTTACATGATCACAGAGGTCTCTGCCTCATTTAGTGATCAGAGACACAGAATTATGTTTGCAAGGGCAACCCTTGACAGTTGATCAGTTTTGCAGCCTTAATAACATTATTGTAACCTTGTTTATTTTCCCCTTAAGTAACATGTAATGCACACCATTCTAATACCTCTTACCTGTTTACAAAAAATGGCACAGATTTTTTTTTTCCCTTTAAACCCAAAAAGCTGCCTCTTTCATGACATTCTCCATTTTTCTGATATTGCTCATTGCTCTCTTCTAACCTTTTGGTACTTTTTTCAAAACTGCGTAATAGCAGATGTCAAAGGAAATTTAAATAACAAAATCCATAAAGTTCTTTCCAAAAATTCAAAATGAGAATCTTGTGCCTACGTGTGGCGTTAGTTTCTCTGCAGTAGATGCTGAACTGACAATTGATAAATATCATAATTCTACATAAATCCTCCCTATATGCCCTTAATTTGATGTTCATTGGTGATGAGGGAAATTGCAGACAAAATACACTGAAGACACACCAGGATGAAGTCTACCCCATGTCCTCGTTGACGTCAGTCAAGGTTGTGCTCTTCACATGCCAAGCAAGAGCTGATCATTTCATTCTCAAAAATGTTTGCTCAATATAGGGATGGACTGAGTGAAAAATCCCATCTGAATGGTTAGTTTGAAGGAAGAAGAGCACTGAAATGCACCCAAACCCACAAATGACTTCCCTTGGTGTGCCATGCAAAGAAAGGCACAGATTGCCCCAAGTCATTCTGGCTAGAGCATCGAACCCTGTAGAACTTTTACCTGGGTCATCATACACATCTAATGATCAATAAATGCTCTTTATATGCACAGCAGCATCTTGGATGATTGTTTTGAGTTATGTGGCCTTTCTGCCTTTTGGTAAGGAGCTCCCAAATAAATAAAAGTTCAATATTTTTATGAAGCATAATCAGATGCTGATGTATGAAACAAAACAAATTTGTATGTATACCTTAAATTTTATCCCAGTCAGCAAATACATTTCTTTATTTTCCATTTACTAACAGAATACTAATAAAACTACTTCATTCCAAACAAAGAGGTCTGTCACCCTCAGATTTCATCCCTCTTTTTGTTACAAGGTATGTCCTGGAGATAATCATCATAAAATTAAAAGCAATACAGGTGTGTGTGGAGTGGGAGTGGTGGTGGTGGAACCCAATTTTAAGAAATGTTTGTTCGTTTCCAGCTGTAAAATATTCCTGTAACACATAAAAGAAATCTTAACAGTATAATCATAAGAGGATGTGGAGACTGACATAAAAGGGGTCATGGATTCGTGGATGCTACATTGTCTAGCTTTATCACTAGTTATTGTATAGTTACATGCAACTTTACGGACATCCCAAAGCACTTTTCTGTATGCAAATAGAGAGTATAACAGTCCAGACCTGAAAAGACAAATCTCTTTTGTCAGGAATCGTTGTCTTAAAGTTTGAATATGTCATTTCAGATGGAGCTTCTGAATGTCACTACTCCCTTTACTGCACATACCTAACGAATATAAAACAGTTATACCAAAGTATATTCAAGCAGTCTCAGGATTAAATGTGTCCAGTCCTTAAAAAAAGAGAGATCGTATCAAGAATATTCCATTTATAGTCCATATGAAAATCTAAAATAATGAGTGTAACTTAAACCATTAAAAACACCTTTAAAAAAAAGAAAATCACCCTTATTTTATTAATAGACAACTGAAAATAAGAAAGTCAATATCAAGGCAATAGGCCACAGACTAAAATGAAAATGTCTGTCACCTGTAATATTTTATCCTAACAACGGATTCTGCTAATGGGTCTTTTCTCATACACCTTGCTGTTAATTCCAGAGCTGTGACTGTCAGCAGAGTTACACAAATGTCAAATTAAGCTAAGCAATCATCAAATAGTGTATTGTGATAGGAAAGCAGTTTGGGTTAAAATTAAAAACACAGATGTGTAGACAGTTAGTTGAGCTTATGTGTGAGAGTCAGGCAACCTTTTCTTCCCTCGAAAACCACGTTAAAAGCATAGTACTAAAACTCATCCAAAACATACTTTCTCTTTGCCAGTCCCTACGATAGATTAAGACCTGAATCCTGCCCAACCATGAGCATGAAAATAGAATCATAGAATCATAGAATCATAGA
>NW_010514713.1:0-208 GCF_000687285.1 Phaethon lepturus
CTGTGCTCCGCCGTTTAGGAGCGCGGCATCGAGCTCCGACGCAGGGCAGGGCTAGGACCAAGGTGGGGTTCAAGTCCCCCGGGCAGGGGGGATGCAGCCCGGGCTCCTTCCCACCCACAGCAAGGGAGGCATCGCCCTCGCGGCTGCGGAGCCCAGACCCGGGGTCGAGACAGCCGGGCAGCAAGTCTCCAGCCCCGCAAAGCCTCTC
>NW_010514713.1:282-620 GCF_000687285.1 Phaethon lepturus
TGGAGAGGTGAGGCAAAAAATTATCGGGCTCATCTTGGTTTTTTCTCGGTTCCAGAGGGACCGAGATGTGAGAGTTTTATTTTAGGTCCAGCTCAAACTATTCCCATCACTTGCAAAGGGCTAAATGCCGGAACGCTCCCCGTGTTGCTCGGGGAAATACGATTTTGATTCGCGTTATGCAAGCGTGTAAAAAATGCAGCGAAGAGCGCTCCGAGCTGCGCCTCTCCGGGCGGATGCTCGCTCTCGGAAGGAGATCCCCGAGCGGAGAACGTCTCGGTGGGGCCGCGCGGCCACATCCATCCTCCCGCGCAGCCCAGCGGCGCCGGCGCCCGTCGGGG
>NW_010514714.1:0-2276 GCF_000687285.1 Phaethon lepturus
GGCAGCAAGGCAAGACTGCAAAGATACTACGGATGACAACAGCTATTTTTATAGAAAAGCAGAAATGAGATCATTTCTTCAAATAAAAAAAAAAAAAACCAAAACAACAACAAGGGTAGACATGAATGATGTGGTTCATTCTGAGAGGCTTTTCTGGTATCGAGAGAAATGATCTTAGCACAATATGGTGTTTTGGTTGGGTTTCTGTTTTGTTTTCCTAACTTACAACGTGTTTTAGCATCTACACAAAATACCCCTCAGGCTGCCAATGGCAACAGGGCCCAGAGTGGTGATTTAACAAGAGGATATGTTCTCTTACACCGTTTATCCAAACTCTCCCCTTTGCGCCGAGATGTCATTAAATCACTTTAAACCAGGTCCAAAGGCTGGACCTGCCTCCCGCACCTCCTCAGGCGGTGGCAGAGGAGATGCGCCTCTGCCGCACACCTGCAGACCGATGCTGTCATCTAGTGGCACCTACCTGTTCCCAGCAGACGTCACCGGCCATGCCGCACTGTCCCTGCCTCTCCCGGGCGCCCGGCTGCCAGCCGGCCCGCTGCGAGGAGGAGGAGGGTCCCCCTGGGCAGCACCACAGGTCTCGTGGCCACCCAAAGACATTTTGCTTATGAGGACAGTGACATTCATCGGGTCAAGCTGCATGTGTCAGCGAGGACATACAAACACCACTCGAGTGGACACGCGCTGCTATTCTAGAGAATTAACAATCCATCATAATAACAAATCTAAAGCAAAGGCTGAAAAGAAAGCAGGCAATAATTTCTGCCAAACATTGCAGCTGTAACTGCACGATGGGCTGGGGGAGCAGCCTGCCTCAAATGAATCACGACAGGAGGGGAAGGAGACTCTGAAAGCTGCTCCTTGGACCCAAGTCTAGGTTTTTTTCATGTGCAGGGAAAACAGTTTGCGCCGCTGCTCCTCCTGCAATCACGACGGATGCTCGAGAAGAAGACTAAGAATTTATCACTCCTCTCTGGGCAGGCGGTGATAGATTATCTGTGCAGCTGCGGAATTTCCCCAGACCCGATATGAAATCAATCTCGTGGAAACGTTTCACCAGCCATACAGAGGGCTATCTGGAAACTGCCAGGTCCTCCGGTGTACGGCTTTACCTGCAATCATCTGGGCTGCAGCATTTTAATTTGTTTCCTTTAAAGAGGCTCAAGGGTACCATAAGAGGCAGTTTCCAGGATTCAAAGGAGACGGCAGAATTTGATCTCTTTCCACGGCCTTGTATGTAATTACTGGATAGAGTGAGGGAGGCAATACAGATGCAAAGACTCAGAGAAGTTAAAAGAAGTTATTCAAAGCCAGCAGACAGAAACCTACCTCCGCGTGGATTTGGGGGAGGCATGCAGGAGCTGCTGAGCAGGGAGGCAGGATAAGCCTAGTAACAACAATCTCGCAACTCCAGTTGCTGAGGGCACGTTCCCTGGGACTGCTGCACGGACCTGGAAAGGAGGAGTGGTTACTGCCTTCGAGCTGCAATGAGGACAGCCGGAGGGTCAACTCCATGCACGGACTGCATTTAATTTCCTCCATCCCCTTCCCATCCCCACCGGCAGAGGCCGGGCTGGGCACCGGGCGCAGCGTGCGGTGCTCCAGCAAGCTGTGCTGCCGTGCAGCCCTGGGACAGGAACTGCCTTCAGAAGAGTGATGATGCCCAGCGCATCCCACGGAGAAGACCACAAAGGGGTCATCAGAAAGCGAAGTGGAGGGGACCTAGCCCTGCAGCATCCTTCTAGTGTAATTACCCTGGCATTAGGATAATTTGCAGAACACTTCTTTAGTTTCTGCTTGAAGGAATGCTCGTCAGCAGTGAAACAAGCCTGCGCACAGCGACTGAAGGCAGGGGAGGCAAGCGGGCGTTTCTGCAGCGCACTCCTCTGAAGGACCACCACCCAGCCAAGGGGCTGCTTTTCCTGGAGCTGCCTGGCTGCCTTGCAAGGTGCTTCTTTGCACTGGGTAATTGTAAAAGCTATGCAACTTTTGACACTCATAATACCCCAAAGCAGTTTGTTTCTCTCCTTTTTTAATTGCACCTTGCCCCAGGGCATGACCTTCAGCACCACTGGTGGCTGAAAAACCGTTTCAGGCTCTTGGCAATATCAAGCTCATCTGCCTTTAACTTCGCAGCCCTGTATTTTAACAGCCTAAGTGACTCCTCAGCACTGCCACTTTGAGAGAATTTCTCACATGACATCTAGTATTAGTGCTATTCTATTTCACTTGCTACCTTAGCTTAATAATTTTTTAAC
>NW_010514714.1:2295-2656 GCF_000687285.1 Phaethon lepturus
TTTCAGTTAGCGTTTCTCTCTCTTTTCATCTTCATCTGTCCCCGATATTTTGTTTTTCCAATAAACTAAGTAATTTAATGGTCCTAATCCCAAGCCTCCTATTTAGAGCATGGATGTGGAGGTGCAGAAAGAAGTTCCAATTTAAATCTGTCAGTCAAACGTAATTTAATCTATCATCATCTTTGTATCTAAATCTCTTCCATGGGAAGGAAACCACGACTGGGATTCAGTTTACCTTTGAAACATCCAGCTTCACAGCTTGCTAGCGCTTGCTTTTCTTATGCATGGGCTATTAGAAAATGACAAAGTTACGTAGGCTCTGGACAAGTCAAAGTCATGACTACTTAGGCCCAGAGGCGAC
>NW_010514714.1:2732-8785 GCF_000687285.1 Phaethon lepturus
CCCGCCGTCCTGTTTCAGCCGGGCACGACGTTCCCCTTTAACGATCAGCCCCGGGACACGTGCAGCGTCCGGAGATCCACCTGCGAGAGCAGCAGAAACGCGCATCTCGCTGACAGCCGCAACGTTTATTTAATCCCCCTCCCTGCTCAGGGCCCATACGAGCAGCAGCATCAGGCAGAAACAGAAAATGTTCGGCGCGACTGGCGGCACGAGGTGCGAGCTCCTGAAGTCAATTCCTGGGAGGCAGAGCAGCTAATTACCGCACAAGCACACCGTACACTTCTCAGTCCTGGCTCCCAAGTCCCCAGGGGTTACAGACATGGAAAGGGTTTTTAGAGGCTCAACAGGCTGCTGCGGGCTCCCAGTACTGCCCGGGCTCCTCTGCTGCATTCACTTGGGGCGCTTTAGGCTGCTTCACCTTTTCCCAGTTTCACTAGGGCCACGGGAGACCCGCGTAAGCAGGCTGCGATGCCCCCACCTCTCCTCCCCAGCACTAGGCGCGAGGACCGAAATGCAGCCGGGCCGTGTTAGGGAGCTGCTGCATCCTGCACGGAGACCTCCGAGCGCAGAGGGATGGGCAGGGAAGAGTGTTAAACCCTGGAGGGGGGGGACCGACCGGGAAAGCGCAGCCCTCGGCGTGGCTTTTGGGGAGCTGGGGGGGCCCAGCTGTCTCCCCAGGGAGCCTAGGGCACCGCTGGGTTACTTGTGTTGAACTAGGAGCACCCGCTCGGCTGGATGGCTTTGGACTTGTCTGTGTCACAGCCTGTACAAACAAATCCTCTCGTCCTCTTCTACGGGTGAGATTAGAGGTTGGGAGGGTGGTTCACGGCATGAGAAGAATGAATTACCCTGGAGCATCGAGTGCTAAATGATTGTACTCCACCCGTGAGAGGAGTTGTGTAATGGAGATGTCATTCTTTATGAATAATTAAGGACCTTTCATAAAAATTTTATGAAATTTCAGCTGGATACTGAACGGGTGGGTGAGGGGTCCTTGCTACCTCCGAAGCTGGCAGCAGAGCAGTACATGGCACAAAGATAAATAAAAAGGCACAGCATCATGAGTCCCAGTGTCACAGAGCCTCAGTGCTGTTGGCTTCTGTCAAGCATTTCTGCTCACCTGCAGAAGTGAAAACACCTGGATGTATCTCAGGGTAAATTTGCAAAATGGGACCAAATAATTGCCTCTTCTAGAAAGTTCTCACTGGTGGTTGTTCATTTATTTTAATGCAGTCAATCACTGCTGGCTATGTGAGTGTGAGAGCAGCTTTGAACCAGGACTATTAAATCTCAGAGAAGTCACTGCATAATTTTCACTCGAGCTGGAGCATTCAAAAGCTGCGACAGTCAATATACTGTTGGCTGTAGTAAACAGCCTGAGAGTCGGGTGCAGCAGCCATTTAGCAGATGACCACATTTTATTCTGGCCCTTATTTCATCCTGCAGCAATTAGCCAAGAAAAAAGGGCCTCATCACACTGTAATTTCAGCCTTGTGTATCCCAGTGTGTTTAGAGAGACAGAACTTACAGGTACTTTCTGCATCCTGAAGAAAAATGCTATTAATGTCTGCTGGCACGCATCAGAGTTCTCACAACTACAGCATCAGATGACAGCTGCTCCCCCTTGCTGGGTTTTAGCCATCCCAGGAGATGACTTTTGACAAATCTGAGGCAATCCTGAAAACGTGTGTGTGCCAGCAGGGGCAGGATGTGCAAAAGGGTTTTGTACAAGCCATCAGACTGTCCCGACAGTACGAGGGCACTGTATGGCACTAAGTGTGCTGCAGAACAAGCAGTTGCTTCTCATCCTGACTTGAGCCTGCCTCCCAAAAGACAGGAAACGGAAAACTGGAATTCCCCACTTCCAGGCTTTTTACTGCCTGTTAGACTAGATTGTCCATGTGAACGCGAAGAGGGACGCCGTCCTGTGCTGTCCCGGATCCCAAGGAGCGAACTCCACCTCTGGGGTCCCTCCAGCTCCTGCTGCAGAAGCTGCCCTGCCAAGCCCCAGCGCACGAGGGCACGGGAGCATCTCTGGCAGCGGGTGCTGCGAGGAGGCAGCCCCCCAGCCCCACCCGTGCTTTGCCCGAACCAGGGATGGGCCCAGGGATGAGCACTCAAACATTTAATGGATGTTAGGTCCTTCCCCTTTGCTCCACCTCAAAATAAAAACATAAATCTGATGCCCATGTTCTACTTTTCTGCAATAATATCTTGCCCATAAATATCTTCTAGAGTCTCAACCTCAAACACAGTGCTAATAAAAGCACTCTTTATGGTTATTAGACAAGTGAAATGTCCCTGGACTGAATAATTACCTTCAAATATCTGTTCAGAACTGGCTGGGAGTGGAAATCAGTTTCTTCCTCCCCAGGTACAAATCCATAACGAGGGTTTACTTCTGAGGCAGTGGGGATGAAATAATCCCTCTCCTTTTTGAGGTGAGATAAGAAGCCAAGAAAAAAAAAAGAAATAAAGTAGTACAAGTTAATACTGAAGCATCTGAAAAAGCAAATGATTTGCAGGAGGAAGGGGCGGGAGGTCGATAACAGAAAAGCTTTAAATACGAAGAGGGACAAATAACTGGTTTGCCTAACGTTGTTAGGTGAAGGGGAGAAGGCAGGAGAGGGCTGGCGTGGACACGCTGCCAGCCTGGCCAAAAGCTGGGCAGTGATGCACAGGCAGAGGAACCGCGTTTGGGGTCTCGGAACCATGCGGTGCAGCACAAACCTCCCCGCGCTCCTCCGGCAGCATTTCTGTCTGGTGCTGCAAATCTCCTTCCTACTGAGCCACAGGACTGGAAAAAGTACGACGGACAGGCACTCTGCGATTCAAAGGGAGCGACGCTTCGTGATGCTGCCCGACATTAACTGATTGAGCAACAAATGGCCACAGCAGCCCATGAAAAACAAAGCTAAGAATAGCAATTTTTAAAAAACCAAATGCTCAAAATCCCCATACTGGAACAGTCTGGGTTTATTATGGGACTTGGAATACAGACTGCAAACCCCTCCGTGGGAGTCTTGCCAGGAGGGGACAAGCTGGAAGTGGGTGTCAGCCCCCCGGGACAGCCAACACTCCTGGGACCTCAGCCCTCCAGAAAGCTTTAATTTCCATCGGCGTGCCCTGCACCAGCAGCTATGCCCTGGTCTCTGTGTCTTAATGACTCCAGAGCACACAGACGATGCTGTTTCTTTCTCTCCCGTACTATCCTCACTCTCTCCCACGAGATGAGCAATTATCAGCAACAAATACCTGCTCGGCCGAGGAGAGAAGACAAACATGCTTTTAGAGCTGGAATAGCAGCTACTTACTACAAATATTTGACAATGTTAGGACAGTTACTATCAGCCTCTCAGTTATTCTCCATTGTGCTAACATCCACCAAAAATAAATCCAATACTTAAATCACCGTCGAGAGCGTTGAGAAGCAATCTGCCCTTCTAGCCCTGCCAGGTGACAGACAAACGCTTAGGACAGATGGACACCGAGCTACACCACGGCCCTGTACGAGCCGGGGTTGGTCTGACACAGACTAAACCCAGCCTTGTGCAGGGTCAGCACCAGCTCTCCGCTGCGCTAGACCTGAGACAAGGCAGCCGTCCTGCTGCTGCTTCCCAGCGAGAGGCTGGATTGCTGGCTGGAGAACTGGTACGAAAACAAACCGATGTGCCACATTGCGTGGGGACAGCTTTTTTCTGTCTATTTTGTGTCAGTAAAATTGTTACTATAATAATCCTACTTTGGCAAAACATATAAAATCACCCTAAAAACGAAGCAGATGAGAAGAAATTGCATCATCTGGGAAACGAGAGTGTCACCCAGTCTGTTCTCCAGCACAGCCACAGGGTATTTGTAAAACTGCCCTATGCAAATGTAATAATTCGGGAAACACTGTAGATTAGGATAAAGGTGCACATTTATGGGAAACAGTCGAGGAAAAACGCCTTGGCACTCTCCTGGGATTTGTGCTTGGCGTTTGCTGATCAGCTTTGTTTTCTGCTGACTGTAGTAGGCAGAAGAAGAATTTGTTGCTGCTACAGAAAATGAAGTCCTGCACAGCAGTCAATAGGAAATAACAGAGATCAATTACACAGCTAGAACTGCTGACTTGATCAGATTTTGTAACTCTTCACTCTAGGGGGTCTTCTTAATAAATCCATTGAGAGAAGCATCATATCTTTTATAGCAATATGTTTCAATGTTTTATTTTCTAGGAAGGAGCAACTGGCAGTTTACAAAATGCTCCTCAGAGTCTCCCGTAGCCTCGTGAAGGTATCAAAATTGATGGGAGATGGACGCGAGCTATTTGTTCTCTAACGCAGGGACCAGTTTGCCATAACGTTCAGCAATTGCTACTGGAAACCAGACGGATACCTTCTCTTCTGCTTCAATCCTGTTTTACGGCACAGGGGGAGGCTCCTGATGAGTGATTTAATAAGAGCCTCACAGGCAGGTACTAAAAGACTGGGTCACCTAAAAGCAAATCGCGCATTGAGGACTACTCTAGATTTTGTTGCAGTCTGAAAACAGCATCATCCCGTGGGTGTGTGGGCAGCTACCCGGCCCTGCGAGGAGGGGCTGTGCTTGTGCAGGGTAACGGCAGATACATCCACTCAAACCAGACTGAAAAATTATATCAAACGGGGGGGGGGGGGGGGGGACACCTTTGGCTTTTAACTTGCAGTCTTTTATCTGCATTTTTTATTTAATCCAGCCACCATCTCAAGCGCTGAAAGCAGAAATGCAGCCTTCTTACATGGCATCTTCCCTATGGTAAATCTAATTAAACAGCCATTAAAATGTGTGTTAGCTCAATTATATCAAGGTGACCTGGAGCTCCTGCTAAATGTTAATAACATTCCCTGCTAACCGACGTTCAACAGGGAACAGGCAATACTATTTCTACTGATGTAGCCTTTAGACGAATACGGTGATTGAAGTGCTTTGTGTACTACAGCTTCCCAAATAAATGCAGATCTCCTTTTCTGGCAGCTGAAGCGTGCCCCGCGCCCCTCGGGCACTCCGGCTGGCATCCCGCAGCGCCCAGCCGAGCTCCCGCAGCCCATCGGGCAGGACACCAGCAGGGGATGGGTGCACAGACAAAAAACGCACAAGCAGCACCTCTAAAACCCTGGACAGAGGAAAAGCGCTAAAATGTAAGAAAGGAGAGGAAAGACGTCAGACCTTACCTGCAAACAGCAAGAGCCACTTCCCACCCTCACAGCAGCCGCCGGGAGCCTCTGATTGCAGCGGCTGCAGGGCAGGCTCAGGGAGCAGGTCAGTGCCTCCACCTGCAGACAATGGAGTTAATTGTGCCCCACCCAAAGTGAACGCCCATGAATACCTTTAAATCCCTAAGGCCCAGTTCAGGTCAAAATCTGGAATAATTTCCCTGATTCACACTGGCCTGATCTCCAATCTCAGAACCACACGTAGTTCACATGTACGTTTGCAAAACTCCATAGACCGATTTCCACATCCCTATCCAGAACTAGACCTGCTAATGCCCAATAAATACCTTTTTTTTTTACAAGTAGGTGATTTATCCTGTGAGGGTTAATGACAGCAAAATGCTAATGATCAGACTGATAACTGAGAACCGTTTCTGTCCATTACTGCAGGTTTTTATCATGCACCCTAAGACGTATCATTATGCTAAAGAAAATCTTCACCGGGTACTAAATCAAAGTCAGGCAGATCTGCGTCTGCAATATTACTGCCTTTGGTTGTTAACTTATGTTTGACTTTTTACAAGTTTATTCCTTTAACTGTAGCTGCAGTTAAAAATAGGAAATATGCACCAAGCTGCAAAATAGCCGAACAGGTGGAAAATGTCTCACTCCCCCCTTGCACATGTCAGCAGACATGATTTGGACAGTTGGGCTGCATGACTGTGTAAACCTCCCCCCAGTAATCAGCGATGACAACATTAATTTACCGTCATTTCCAACCATCCAGTGGCATCAGACTGAAGTAGGGAGAGGCCACCGGGGCTCGGAGAGGAGAACTGCTGCCTCCAAAACCTCCTCCGGCGCCCGGCGGTTCGCTCC
>NW_010514715.1:0-842 GCF_000687285.1 Phaethon lepturus
CTAAGCAACACCTCAGTGGCCCCTGCGGGGCTGAGGCCTAAGCTCGGCCCGCAGAAAGGAGCCGGGCGGCTGCGAAGGGGTTATAATTTATAGGAGAGATTTATTTGAAGAAATATTACAACATATAAAAACTACATAAAGTATCAATTCCCACTGGTACAAAGCGGCCGATTATTTTCAATACAATGCGGCATAAAAACAGGGGGCGGGGCCCCAGGGCAGGGTTGGGACTGGGGGTCCCACAGGGCTCTGCCAGCAGTGGGGGGGTCCCAGGGCTGTAGTGGCGTTCGACCATCACAGACAGAGGCGGAGGTTCGACCCATTTATTTTATGGGCTCTGGGGAGTGGAGGCTAAAACTGAGAGTTTATAAGAGGTTATAAAAGAAAAGAACGGACATATTTTTCATGGCAGTTTGAATCGCCAGGCTGGAAAATAAAAAAAAAAAAAAAAAAAAACCAAAAAAAAAACCAAAAAACAAAACCAAAACAAAAACAAAACCCAAAAAACAACAACAAAAAAAAAGGTGTTAAAATAAATCAGTGCATGTTTGGGAGTCCTGGTGCTGGAGGCGAGGCCGCGCGTCAGTTGGCGGTTTCCATGGTCTCCATCTTCTCTGGGGCGCTGGTGTCTGGGGAGAGAGGAGGGGGTGACGCCAGCGTACCCCAACCCAGGAGGGGCACGATGGGCCCCGTAGCCCCAGCCCAAAACCGGGACCCTCACAGGGGAGGGCTGAGGCCAGGGACGGTGTTTCAGAGCCCTCTGCCCGGGGCGCAAGGAGGGGGACGGCAGCGGCTCCCAGCGCAGCACCTACCCGCCATGTCTTCCTTCAGCCTCGGCAACA
>NW_010514715.1:1240-2548 GCF_000687285.1 Phaethon lepturus
AGCACCCGACCCTACAGGTGCAAATAAAGCCAACGGTCGGGACCGCGGCGGCCATTCGGCAATGCCTGCCCTTCCCGGCGGAGGGGACGGATCCGGTGGCACCCACCTGCTTGCCCATGGGCTCGGGGTTGGTGACGGTGGTGCTGAAGAAGCCATCCCACTCCAGTCGCCCATAGAGCCCGGCCCAGTGGTTGTGCCGGTTGCCGGTATGGGGCAGGCACCAGGGGATGAGGGTGTCGGGACCGCGGCGGCCATTCGGCAATGCCTGCCCTTCCCGGCGGAGGGGACGGATCCGGTGGCACCCACCTGCTTGCCCATGGGCTCGGGGTTGGTGACGGTGGTGCTGAAGAAGCCATCCCACTCCAGTCGCCCATAGAGCCCGGCCCAGTGGTTGTGCCGGTTGCCGGTATGGGGCAGGCACCAGGGGATGAGGGTGTTGAATTGCCGGTCTGCAGGGTCGCAGGGCTTGCCTGGGAAGATGGAGAGGGTGAGGAGGGGGGCGGATGGGCAGCCACAGCCGTTTTTGGGGAGCCAGCACCTACCTTCGGCACAAGAGCAGACCCCCCGCAGCGCCCCGGAGCTGCTGCGGCCATTTTTCTTCTCGTGGTGCGTGTACCGCAGCTTACGCGTGGTCGTGCCATCTGACAGCCGCACCTCGATGTTGGGCAGGTCGCGCCAATCGGAACCGGGGGCCAGGGGGATGTGTCTCATCCGGGCTGCGACCAGGGCACTCATGTCCTGCCAACGACAAGCCCGCTGTCACCGATGGCAAGGCAGGGGATGCAGAGAGACACCAGCCACCCTCTCCTCTCTGGAGAGGACCGAGGGAGAGAGACAAGGTCCCAGCAGCTCCGCCAGCCTCATCTTTGGGAACGTTAACCAGGGGAAGCTTGGGGATGGTCCCTCTCACCTCACCTCCCATCCAACCTGCCCTTGCCCCCCATCTCAGTTTGGGTCTGGGGGGTCTGCGTGCAGCCTGGCCCCTTGTCGAGGCCCCGGGATCCGCACCTTGCAGATATGGTCCCTGAGGATGGGCTGATACTGGGAGCCCCGAATCTGTCGCTGGAACCAGGACTGGGGCTCCCCGTTGTAGGAGATCTCCAAAGCAGAGGCACCGTTCCTGATCTCTGGCAGGTCGGACATGGTGTCCCGCACCGTGATGGTGCGGAAGGGGCCGGAATACGTCCTGGGAGGAAGGAGGGAGCCGTGAGCGGCCAAAACCTCGCCCTCATCAGCGCTGGCGCGGCTCCAAAGGCTCACCGGGTGATATTGCTAACAAACTTCTTGTCGTCCACCACGACGCTTCGC
>NW_010514715.1:2579-12815 GCF_000687285.1 Phaethon lepturus
AACACGTGTAAAGGCTCAGGGAACATAGGCAGCTTCTCGCCGGGAGCTGCGGCAAGCACAATGGCTCTCCGCCGCGTCTGGGCCACGCCGTACTGGCCAGCCTGGGAAGGAAGGGACATCTCCTGAAGGCGTGGGAGCACCCTCATCCAGCCTGAGCCCTCGAAGAGCTGGGAACATGCCCCAAGCCACTAAGGGAAGTCAAGGAGCAAGGCAGCCAACTGCTCCTTTGGAGGGGACGGTCCATGGCAGAGCCAGGTGAGAGGACAAGGGTTTTCACCCCAGTTAACTGTCCCAGGGTCACCCAAGAACCCTACCTGTAGGACCCCGAAGGTGCACTGGTAACCCATGCGGACAAGGCAGCGCAAGGTGAGCTTCAGCACCATGGAACGCTTGAAGGACACGAAGTTCCTGACGTTCTCCAGAAGGAAGAACCGCGGTCTGTAGTAGTCGCAGTAGCTGCGAGGAGGGAGAGGGACACGCAAGCAAGGACAGAACAACATTTGAGGTGGGGGGCTACCAACAGCTCGACAGCTCCTTGCTACCTCCCCTGCTCACCTGAGGAAGGAGACCACCAGGGAGTTCTTGAACTTGGAGTAGGTGCGGGAGTTGAAACGGTTCATGCCGCTGAAGCCCTGGCACGGGGGACCACCACACAGCATCTCCACGTCCCCCTTCTGCGGCAGCTTCTGCCCCAATGAGTTGGTCTTCTCACCGGACATGACCAGCTTCAGCGTAGTGCCGGGATTGTTCAGCCGGAAAGCCTGGGCGGCCGGTTCCCACATCTCGATGGCCCAGAGCGTCTCCGACACGCCTGGGGAGACAAAGCGGAGGATCTTGAGCCTGTGCGGAGGAGCAGAGCGCTGGCTCGCACCCCCTGATCCGGCACGTGCCGAACGCAGCCACCAGCTTGGAGGATCCAAGCGGCCAGCGCCGATGTCCATCTCCCCAGGGGCTCCGCTCGTCACCCACCGCTGTCCCCGTTCTGCCGCTCACCTGCCTGGTGGAAGCCCTCGGACAGCCCTCCGCAACCAGAGAAGACATCCAAGGTTCGCAGCTTGGGGAGCTTCAGCTCAGCCGGCTCCTGCTCGCTCTGCTCACAGCTCACCGACGACTTCCCTTTGCCTTTGCCTGCGAACAGAGCCCCGCTCACATCAAAAGGCAAAGTCATTTCCTCCTCTTAGTGCTTACAAGGCAAATTCTTCTCCCCCTCCTCCGCAGCAGTTAAAACATCAGCTTCAAGCACCTTTCTGCCCCTTAATCGTTTCACCGCCGCTGCCAGAATACGCCCTTGCATTTGGAAGGGAAGCCTCTCGTCTTTCCCCCATGCGATCCCTTTCCATCCAACAGCTCGTGGGCGCAGGCAGAGAGTTTCTGAGGGTCAGACGGGCACAGTGGTAACTCACAGGGCAGCTCCCCGTGTTGGGAACAGGGTACAAAGCCCTACGCTACGGAGCGGCCAGCCCCTGGCAGAGGGTTGGCAAGTGAAAGGCTTTGAGATCTCTCAGGGACCAGGTGCTCTTGCTGCAAAGCTTATTTTGAAAAGATTAGGTGCCTTTAAAACAGAGCTGCAGACCACATTGCTGCATCCTGCTAGAGCATCAGAGCAAGGAGGAGAGCACAGAAACATCTGTTCGGTGGCACGTCTTATCTCTGCTCGGCAGCACGTAACGGCAGATGCGAACCGGTTCAACCACCCGAGACCTCTCCCCGCAAGCAGACCTACCTTTCCCTTTCCCCTTCCCCTTCCCTTTATTGCCAGAGCTCCGAGCGTGGTTGGGAGGATCTTCAAAGCTCTTGGTTTTTGCATTGTAAGCCTGAGGAAGAGAAAGGGTTTGGGACGCTTGAACACAAAGAGCTTTTCTAGCTTAGGAACAGGCGAAGCGTTGCCAACAGCCCATGAGAGCTGCAAAACCCAAGGGCAGACACAGGCGCAGCCCCGGGGGCTGCAGAGGGTCCATCACTACCCTCTCCATTGCCTCAGGGAGCTGGGGCGGCGGCCCAAGCGGCCGAATTTGTTCCATCAGCTCCATAGGGAGCAATTGCTCCAGCTAGCTCCTGGTGACACTTGGATTAAAGCTTCCTTTGCATCTGAGACTTAGTCCCCAGGAGATTGCAACGAGCTACAAATCCTCACTCTGCACGACAGCTCCTCTGTTGCAAAACGCACCCGGAGAGGCAGGACAGCCTGCGCCAACGGGCAGAGGTCCATGTGCCTGCTCTGCTTGGTCCCGGGGGGCTCAACACGCCCAGGGACACGGCCGGACCCCTTGAACCCCGGCCCCCTCACCTCCAAGAAGTAGAAGCGGTCGAGCCCACCGGTGGAGTAGTCCTGGATGCTCTCCGTCAGATCCTCCCCATACACCACCGTGCAACGGCCCTGCACAGCGCGGAAGTCGACCGTCGTCTCCTCATCGCTCCAGTACAGGAGGTTGATGTCTGCATGGTAGCTGGCTTTCATGGACTTGTGCGTGTTCTCGGGTCTGCAGGGGAAAAGACACCTAGACCAGGGAAATGCTTTCAGCAACATCCTCGCCCCGGTCCAGCCTCTGGTGCCCGCACCGTTTCATCTCCCCAGAGAGAGGAGGGTTTATTTCCTCCGGCTGCGCGTGTTCGCTGGCATGGCCTGGGCACAGCACCAAAGGGATGATTTGTTTCATACCAAAGGGAGGTTTTTTGGGGGGTTCTCTTATGAGGAGGGAGGGGGAATTGGCACTTGGAGCTGGTAAGCAGATTGGAAAGCAAAGAGATCTGAAGCGAGGAGAGCCGTTAGGCTTGAAACGCGCAGAGTCTGAGCGTCAGCACGTTCCTCCCGCTGCCAAGGCTCTTCACACGCATCCCTCCATGGTGTGGGGGAGATGACTAAGAGCCTGCAAATGTTTGGGTAAACACCCACGCCCTGGGACGGTGCTGGCCGTGCAGTTCAGCACGGGTCTGAGCCCAGACCGCCGCAGCAGTAAGACCCTTCAAGCGGCGCCCACGCTGCACCGACCGACCACGCCACGGTGCTCGAGGCGCCTGACTCCAAAGCGACCTCGAGCTGATGGTGCAGAGCTTTTCCCAGCACCAGAGACCTCGCATGAGCCCTGCAGCCCACCTGGGGGCTCTGCACCCCCATAACGCAGACCCCGGCAGCACTGCCCACCTATAAAACTTGCAGATGCGCAGCTTGATGTCGGCTTCGTTAGGTTTGCCGTTGCTGCGGATGTTGCAGAAGATCTCCTTGATGCGGCCCACACGGTAAGGGTCGGGCGCATCCAGGTTGCTGCCCTTGATGTACTCCGAATACTTGCGGTAGTGCTCCGGGTGCAGCTCCTCATCCACTGCCTCCTTTTTGGGCCGCTTGGCTGGGCTGGCGGGTTTCATGCTGGGAAGAAGGGGAGAGAAGGAGGCTGGGGTATCCTTCCCTCTCCCCCCCAAAAAAAACCTAACGGCACAGAACATCCTCCTCCGTCACTGCCTAGCCTGCCTGCTTCCTCCTCTTCCTCTCTCCTTGCTGCGGGGTGGCAAGGTGGGCCCCGAGGCATCGTGGCAGCGCCAGCACCAAGCCTCCTGCTCCGCGGCACAGGCATTTTAGAGCCAGACCATCACACAACCATGCAGCCAGAGGGGTGCACGGCTGCCAGCTGAGGTGCCTACACGTTGCTGCCCCAGCCCTCTTCCCACAGAGGTTTGCCATTTCTCCTCCCGTAATTACAGGCAGGCTCTTGTTCCACCTTTCATCTACCCAGCCGCGTTCTTCTGAGGAAAAAGTGACGCACAAAAGGATTCCGATTCATCTGCCAAAACATGGCAGCTCAGCGGGCAGGGCTCCCTGATCAGAGAAAAGTCGCTCCGTTTAAGGACGGGAGGTGAAACTGGGGTTAGAGACACCTTCAAGCTAAGTTTCTGGAGATTAGGATAGGTGCTTCGTTTACAGGTGGGATTCACTACCCGGAGACTATGTCCTCTGCTACCAAAAGCTTGACCAAAGAGCATCCTGAGAAGTGCTTACAGCCCCCTGCAAGCACCAACCTGAAGGAAAAGGCTTCTGGCAGGAGGTAGACGCCATCTCCCACCCTGTACTGCACTCCATTCTTGGTGGCCATGGCGTAGAACATCTTCCCATCCCCTTCTTCCAGGGGCTCAGCCACTTTGGGTATCTCCTTGTGCCTTACCTCGTCCAGGCGCGTGCAGCTCATGCAGAACCTGCGGGAAGGGGGACAGCACAGCACGGTGACCGGGACCGTGCCAAGGCCGGCCGCGGTGCTGCTGGGAGCCGAGAGGCTCATGCTGCCCATTTCGGGCAGAGCGGATCCCGGGAGCCGCTGCCCTCTGCACGCTCACTTGTATTTGTTGTCTTCCGTGGGCTGAGTTTTCGGTGGGGATTCAAACCGAGCGTACTCCTGGTCGTACCACATCTGATAAAAGTAAGTTCTCCCGTCGTCTTCCACCATCTTGATCTCCGTGTCCAGCCCACCCTGCTAGGAGAGAGGTGTTCGCAGGGATCGGGTGCTGCTGCCTGCGCCACGCCTGGCCCGGGCCAGCCGGGGTTTGCAGGGCTGTCACCCACCTCCATGGACCAGTTCTCCGAGGGCGCCTTGTAGATCACTTTGACTTTGCCATGGATATAGGAGAGCTGCATGTCCTCGCACTCGTCCACCAAGAAGAGCTCCAGGGGGTCAGAGGTGGCCCCCAGGACAGTGTCCGAGCCGGGGCAGAACCAGTGTGCATGGAACATCTGGCCACTGCTGTCCTCCCACATGGCTGTCACCCTGAGCGGGAAGGAACCAGGGTTATGGGGCACCAGGAAAGGGCTGAGCTGTTCTGAGCCTTGCCAGAGCTGGAGAGTCCCCAGACAGCAGCACGGCTGAGCGGGGACAGCAATTAGGGTTCCCCCCACGCACGCCCACCCCAGCAGGAGCAGAGACTCGTCCCCTTCAGCAGCACAGCACCAACCTGGCAAGGTAGAGGGGCTTGGTGGGATCGTCGGGGCTGACGGAGACGCAGTCTCCCACCTCCAGGGTCTCCGAGTCAATGCAGACCCTCTGGTAGTAGTCCTTCTTCCCGTCGCTCTGCAGAAGCGGTCAGGGAGCACTGTTAAATCCCCACGCCGGCAGGCGACGCAGCACCCTTCGCAGCCCGAGCACCCACCCCAGGCCCGGCGGCGGGAGGGGAGCGGGGTCCTGCCCGGCCTCACCTTGATGGGCTCCCCCACCCAGGAGATACGGCTCTTGTTCTGCTTCTTCTTCCGGCCCTGCAGCATCTTCTTGGGTGACGGCATCTCAGGGATGTTGTCATCCACCTCCTCGTCCTCATCAGCTTCCCGGACGGCCAAGTTCGGACACCTGGGGACACAGGGAGAGTCGCTGCCGCAGCGCACTGTGCAGGGAGCACATCCCCTCTCTCCGGAGGTGGGGAGGACTTCGGCAGGAGGCATTGCTGCCGGCGGGGGACGCACCTCCTCTGCAAACAAGCCTGCTTACTCCGCCCGCTGCCCCCAAACTTCACCATGTTCTGGCAAGCCTTGCACTTCCCGCACTCGGGCTGCTGGCAGACCTGCAGCAGGGAGAGGGAACGGGCTGAGTACGGGCAGACGCAGCGGAGATGCCCCAGGCAGGAGGGACAGAGACCAAGGGCCCCCGTTACCTCGCAGACGCCACAGCGCCGGCGCTTCATGGCATTCTCCTTGTCATCCTCTTTCTCGTCCTTCTCGATCTGCTCCGAGAAGAAGGTGTCGAAGATGAGGTACACCAACTTGGTGGTGGTGGCTTTGGTGGGACCCTTGTCCTTGTCTATTTTGGTGGGGTGCCGGATGGCTTGCCGCCTGACAGCTCGCCTGAGACCAAGGTGAGAGCAATGAGAGGGGACTCTGTGCCTCATATCGCCGACAGCTACAGCCACAACCAACAACCCGGCCCCCAAGGAGGATCCCCAGGGAACAGAGCTCTCCCCGGGGCACCCAATAGCCAAGAACCACGGTGGGATCCCCTAACAGGCACCCAGGCATGTGCACTGGCTGGCACAGGGGCCCGCAGGGGAGGGTGCGCAGAAGGACAAAGAGCAAAGCCAGGCTCCGGGGACCCAACCCAGCACCCTTCCTCCCTCAGGGCAGCACTAGGCAGAGGGTTTTCCCAGTTTTGGCGCAGAAATCCTCTCAATCTCCTGCCCGTGCCACTGAGCCTAGATCCTCAGGTCACCCCAGCTGGGAATGAGCAAAAGGGTTTTTTCTGAAAGGATCCCCCGTGCAAAGCCGACGGGAATCCAGCCTGCCGGCCTCCTCCTGGGGTGCTGCAAAGCCAAGTGCCCCTGAAGAGAGGGTCTGTGCGGGGCCACGGGGCTCACCTCTTCCCCAGGGTGACTCCAGCCAGCTTGATCAAGTCCCTCATGCAGGGCGTGATGAGGACGGGGGGTTCGTCGCTGTCCCCAGCTTCATCGTAGCTTTCCACCTGCTCCACCACGAACTGGGCATGTCGCAGGAGCGAGTCCTCTGTGAAGCGGTTGAAGTTCAGCCCCGCGGGAGGTACGGTGGTCTGCGAGGAGGGGTTGGTTAGGGAAGGGGTGGCAGAGCGACACCCACCCCCGGATACCGCTGCCGTCGGATTTTCACCTCGATTTTGTTGAGCAGATCCTCGTAGCTGACGTCGCGGTTGTTCTGCAGGAACTCGACGACGATTTTACTCATGTAGATTTTCTCTTGCATGAGGGCGAAGATGGGAGCGTACTCCTCACTGGGCTCCATCAGGATGTAATCCGCGAAGGCTGCGGCGGAGAGATGGCGGCGGGCGGTCAAACACCGGGGAAGTTAGCGGTAGTTAAGGATGAGCTAGGACTGCGGCAAGTAGGTCCCGGGGAGGGGAAGACCAGCCCATCCACGCTGCTACAGCACCAAGACCTAAGCGTGCAGGGAAGCTCTACCACGAGCCAGGACCCACGGTCACTCAGCTATCACCACCAAAGCGAGGGGGGAGTGGGGACGTGAGGTGGGGCACACTATCCACGCACTAGCCTTTTATTTTTGCTGTTACCTAATTAGAAAGCAAAGACAATCCAGGGTTTTTTTTCTGTCACTACAAACTCCATTTGCTGATGCACAGGAGACTTAAGTCCTCCTCTGATATCACCAGGTTATTGGAAAGGTTCCTTGCAGAAACGGTGAAGGGAAAAAGCTTTTAAACCCCCAAACACCAGGTTCTTCCCCCAATTCGGCTAGAGAGTGAAAAAGCCAGCTGGGACACAGAGCCAAGGGCTGGCTGGGACTGGGCGTTCCTCCAAGACCTTTCTCAACACAAACCTGTCCAAAAAGCCCGGGGAGCAGAGCAAGAAAGCAACAGAGCCCTGCAACAGGGGCCAAGGGGTCATGAGCAAACAGAAAACTCCCTCCGAGAGCGACCCTGACCCATCCCCACGTTGCGCCGGCAGCTTCCTGCGGAGGACGGACCGGCAGGGGGGCCCTGCCTGGGAAGGGCCCGCGGGGCCCCCTCCAGCCACCTCGCTTGTCCCAGCTCCGCGCAGGGCACTGCTGGCAGCTGCGAGCTCAGCAGGAGGTTTATATGCATTTAACATCAACCTGGGTGCTGCTGAGCTAAATAAACCCGGACCCGAGCTTCGGCACGGTCCTCCACCTCGCCACGTGCTTGATGGTGCGGGTTCCCGGCGGCGGCAAAATCCACGAACCCAAACAAAGCTCCTTCACCAGCCGGACGTGCGGCAGAGACTTAAGTCCCAAGCCAAGCGCGCTGCCCGAGCCCAACCTCCCCCGTCCTCGCCCACCCACCTGTGGTGAAGCCGATCAAAGCCTTCTCCCCTCCATCGAACCCCGTGATCCACCAGGCGTTTATGGGTCCCAACTTTTTGGCTCTCACCCCGCCTGAAAGCAAGAAAATACAAATTTCAGTCTTCGGTACCTAAAAAAACCAAGCAGCTGCAGATGAAGGCAGATCCAGGTGGCAATTTGTCATTCTGCACGTGGCATCGAGCTGAAATTTAAGGTGACAAACCACCATCCCCGCAGCCCTCGAGGCTCCTCCGTGTCAGGCTCACCGTCCAGACAAGGGTTATCATCGTAGATGGGCTTCACAGCACCGCTGAAATACAGCTCGATGTTCCTCTCGATCAGGCCGGTGTCGAAGGGGCACAAGTGACCTCGCTTGTCGTAGACGCTGGCAAGGGACAGAGGTTGCAGTTGTCCTGCGGGGTTTGCAACTCCAGCGGGTTTTTCTAGCCTGACTTCCTATGGCTCACCTAAAAGAGGTGACTTTGTGCTGCGGCAGGTCCTCGTAGCTCTCAAAGCCGTCTTCGTTGGCGTCGAAGAGGGACAAGCGCTCATCCGTCAGCATTTCTGGCTCCTCCAGCTGAACAAGGGAGAGAGGAGAACGTTTCACGAGCGTTCCCGTTAGCGCAACAGCTCTCCCCGGACCCAGAAAAGGAGCATTAAATCCCTTACGGCATCATCGGGATCCCCTTGGAAGAATTTGAGGTCGGGATCGTCGAGGTACTGTCTGCAGTCGACGCACTTGGGAGGGGTGGTCTGCAAGACAGGGGAGACAGCGTCGGCGTTTTTCTCCCCCCATGAGCTTCAGCCCACGATCAGGCTCAAAGCTCCTTCCCCAAACAGTCCCGTTCGTTAGCGCAACCCTCGCTTTTAAAGCATCCAGACGGCAAAGCAGCGGCCGCTACCCTCGCTTCGAAAGCTCATACAGGCTGTGCTGCTCCCCACCTTGCTGGGGGGCGTGATTTTTGGAAGCTGCGTGGGCTGGAAATGGCTTTATCTTTCCCTTAGGGAAGTCCGGCCGCTCTTTGGAAGAGTTGTAAGAATTGAAAAAAATAAATAAAAAATGCTGAGATGGAGGAAGAGGAACTTACTTTAGCAGGTGGTGGAGTTTTAACCTGAGTGATTTCATCTTTTATCTCCAACCTGGGTGTTAAAAAAAAAATACAAAGGGATGAAGACACCAAGCAGCGTAATGTCATCATCCTCCCCGTGCTAACGGGGCCACAGCGGAGGGAAACGGGCGCCGGCAGGCACCGGCCCAAAGCGGGGAACGCTCCCCTTCCTCCTTACCCTTCTTTGGTTTCGATTTTAATCCTTTTCTCATCTTGTTCCTTGAGGGAGAAACAAAGGGGTGTAAGGGGAGGGCAGGCAGCACGACACGCTCCAGGATAACACGCTCCACCCCAGCGTGGCGGCAGCCTGGCAAAGCAGCCGGCCAAGACCTCGGTCGCCAGCGGCACCGGCACACACCTTCTCCTCCAGCTCCTCTTCCTCCTTCTCCACGCTCATCACCTCCTGCTTCACTTCCCCGTTCACCTCCTCCGATTTCCGCTTGTTGGACCTGCCGGTTTTCAAACGCACCGGATCAACCCGGGGGTCCAGCGCCAAGAGGGTCTGGGAGGGGACGAGGGGCTCCCCCGGCGCCGGCAGCAGCGGGGCTCCCCAGGAAAGCGCCCGGCGGGTCCCCAAGGCCACTTTTCTTGGGAACCACAAGTTTTGGGATCAAACCCATCAGCCCCGGACGGCAGGGAGAGGAAGAGGAGGGTGAAGGCTCCTGGGGGATGCAGTAAAGGAGGTGCAGGTCCCAGCCCTGCCACCGTACTGACCCTTTGGAGAACATGCTCAGGATGGTCAGCTGCCGGCCGGAGCTCCGAGTGACCCGGGAACTGGCGGGAGACTCTGTCGGGAAGACAACAAAGGATTGCGTTAACGATGGGGACCCACTGCCCTTCCCCTCCTGCAACACCCCACGGGGCCGGGACCACCGTGGGGCGACAGCACCCCTCTCCCTACACCCCATCATCCCAGAGCAAGGCAAGGAGACCCCAAAACCCTCCCCGGGGGGGTGGATCGCCGCTCTCAATCCCTCCAGGAATCATCATGCTCCCACTCGGTATTTAATGTGTGCGTTGGGAAAGAGGATGGAAAACCAAGCCACTATACTTTTGCTCTCCCCATTGGATCGGCTCCTCCTGGCTTTGCGTGCCCGCGGTGTGGGGACTAACGAAGAGGAGGAAGAAGAGGTGGCTGCTTCTTCCATCTCCATCGCGCTGTCTTCCTCCCCATCGGGTCCTGCTCGCTCCAAGTCCTCGTCGCTCCCGTAGGCGCCGTTTTTGGAGCACCCGTTAGATGCCTGCAGCAGTGGCACCGCCGCGTCCCCATTCTCCACCGAGAGCTCTTGGTGCAGCAGGGCTTTCACCTTGGCCAGGTACCTCTCCTGGGAGCAACGAGCATCGGTTAAACCGCCCGGCTCCGGTGAACCGTGC
>NW_010514716.1:0-1302 GCF_000687285.1 Phaethon lepturus
TGCTGCGGAGGCTGGAGCGCAGCGCGGCCACCAGCGTCTCCTTGTGCCGCAGCTCCTTGCGCAGCTCCAGGTTGTCCTTCTCCTTCTCCTGCAGCTGGGCCTCCATCGCCCGGCACTTCTCCTCCAGCTCCCGGTCCAGGACACCTGCGGGGACAAGGCGCAGCAAGGGGTCAGGGGAGGCTGCGGGGGCTCAGCCCGCGCCATGGCCTCAGCCCACTGCTCCCGACGTGACTGTGCGGGCACGTGGACGCGGCTGCCGGCCGCTGCGTGGTGCTGGCATGTCCCAGCAAGTGCCATCAAGGCTGCTCGGGCCCTTCTGGGAGCTGGGGCTCCCAAGCTCCCTGTGAGCTGCCTGAGCACGGGCTCCCCGCCAGGGCAGGCAGCCTTTCCCCCTGCTCGGTGGGCAGTCACAGGGACCCCCCCCACAGCCCTGAGCTGCGGTGCTGCAGGCACAGCGCGGTGCGTAACACCCAGCCATGGAGGGGTAGGAGCAAAGGCAGTTTCAGTGGAGGATGCTGTTGCCATGGAACCTGCTGCCTCTGTCTCACTGCAGCCTCATGCTGCAGTTTTAAAATTTCCCTGGGTAACTTAGTTTTTCACCCTAAAAGTGACTTCGAGTGTCTGCAGAGGGCACGGAGGAATGTATGGGCTGGGAGAGGAAAGGAAACGGCAGCAGTGCCACCATCAACCCAATTTAGGAGGGGTCAACGACCTGAAGCCCTGAGACTCCACAGCCTGGTCAGCGAGGATGGAGATGCTGATCTGGGATTACAGAGGAGCCGGGCTGTGCTGAGCAGGGCAGGAACCTCCACCCCAGGCGGGAGGAGTGGGCTCAGGGCGAGCCTGTCCTGGGGGGCAGGATGGCCAGGCAGCCCCAGCCCTCCCCGGCTGCTGTGTGCTCACCACGCGTCGCCTCTGGCTACTAATGCCTGAGCTGTTCATCTTTCTGCTCCTGGCAGCAGCTGCCTGCCAGCAACGGGGCACAGATGGGACTTGTTAAAATAGAGGCGCTGGATCAAGCGGCAGGTTCCCCACGGCTCCCATTGCTCTCCCTGCCCTTCCCACACCTGGGCGGGTGCCCTCCCTGCCCTGGCCCTTCTGAGTCACACCACAGGCACCCAAAAAAGTGTGACCTCACATGGGGCGCTGCACCCTGCTGCTGCACACCCTGCACCACTCCGGCCAGCCTGCGTGGGCTCCCTTCCACCTGCCTGCAGGAGGATAACACCTGCCTGACATCCATCCTTCCTTCCTTCCTTCCTTCCTTCCTTCTGTCCCTGCTCTCTTCCTTCTTTTTTTCAT
>NW_010514716.1:1687-2247 GCF_000687285.1 Phaethon lepturus
AGCGACTCATTTCGTGGTGGCTCTCTCCTCCAGGCACCCTTCGATCCACCGTGGAAATAGTGGGTGTCCCTGTACAAGGGCACCCAGGTCCTGCCCCATGGCCACATGCGGGTCTGGGGGAACCCAATTCTGTGCAGCAGGGAAGGTGCCCCCGTGCCCCAGAGGAGCAGGGCTGGCCAGCACCCCGCACCCTGAGAAGCGCTCATGCAGGCTGGCACGGCTGGGAGCCCTGTGTGCTGGGGAAAAAAAAGCCTCCCCGGGGGCCTGCAGTCCTCTGCGGGTGGTGGCCTTGCACTTGGGACAGCAAAACTGTCTTGGAGGTGGTGCATTGGGAAGTATGCTCCGAAATGGGAAGGAGGAGACTGGAGCGTCACTGGCAGCCGGGTTTCCCCTCCTCTCTGCACCTCTGTGTCCCCTGGGTGGGAGGAGCAGGGGGCAGTGGCTCAAAGCGCTCTTGTGCTCGGCCAAAAAGCATTATCATCTCTGAAAGAAAAGGCGTGCTGCTCACGCGAGACTCTCACGGGACCGCAGGGGCCTCGTCCAGGCGCATATTTCCGCTC
>NW_010514717.1:0-1824 GCF_000687285.1 Phaethon lepturus
ACGTTGCCAGAGTGATTATCTCGCTGTCCGTGAAGTCCTGGGCACGCTGTCCCCATGGCCGGTGTCCGGGGAGATGCCGGTGTGCGCAGCGGAGCCGGTCGGTCTCTGTTGGGCTCTCTGCAGCGGCGGGGCTGGTGTCCTGGCAGGCATCTCCCGGGGACTCTTAACTCCAATGCACATTTCAATGCACTGAAACAACTCGTCCCTCTGTCCTCCCCTACCTCTGCTGTTCACTACAAGCTGTCACCTGGGTCTGGCAGAGTCCTTCGGTGCCTTCTCAAAATTAGGCATGTGTAAACTGTGGCCTTCTGTTGGGCCAACCCTTCACCTGATGCCAGGCTGTCTCACGAGGTGTTGTACAGCATCAGTGGGAAATGGGAGCTTCTCTCCTGGCTCCTTCTACCTCTCTGACATGCAGGGACCCCCTTGTACCCCCCTCACGGGCGGTGGAGGACGGCAGCCTCCCTGGAGGAGGGAGTCTCCCATTTTCCACTCTGGTGTGCAGCTCTCCACCCCTGCCCATCCCCAGCCTCTGAGGACCATCGTCTCTTGGTCTGCGACCCAAGGCTGGACCCAAGGCTGCACTCGGGAACGGGCAGGAAGGGAAGCCCGGGTAGTTTACAGGCTTTTTTCCTTGGTCCTGCCCAGAGGTTACTCTTTAAAGTCTTCCCATAGGCGTTCATTCTCAGTGATGTGTGTTCGAGCCGCACGCCTTAGCTGGGGAAAGCCAAGCGGTTTCTGCGTCGCTGCTGACACCTGCAACGCTCGGCAAGCGCTCGGGGACAAGTGGCACCCTCTTGCCACATTTGTCACCAGCCCCCTGGCTGGGCAGATGGCAGGGTGGGTTCTGCGGGTGCTGGAGGTGTTTGGGAAGCCTGGCGTGGCCACTGCTGCGCCGGCTGGGTTTGGACCCCTCGCCAACCTCTGATCCTTATGCCCAGCCCGGGCGACAGCAATTCCTGCGCCGGGCCCTGGCCGCAGTCCCCGTACGGAGCCTGACACGGTGCCTCGGGGGTGGCAGCCATCCTCTGTCTTGGGATCCTCTGATGTGTTTTTTTTATGCTTTTTCCAAACTGGGCTAACGCGTAACCTCGATCCATGGCATCTCTGATTTCATACTCCAGATCTCATGTCCTTTCCTATCTGATCAAAAGAAGAATAAATAGACGAGAGAAAAAAAAAAAGGACTTGGGGAAAGTAAACAAAGATAAAAGAGGAATGAGAATTGTCTTGGCATTAAGCTTACTTGACGAGAATTGTAGTAGACGAGTCTTCCTTGAAATATTTTTCCCTGTTAAGAGCTGCCTTTTATGTGTTTATAAAAATGTTGTAAGGAGAGGTAGAATTCAGAAATGCCTTTTTAATACTTTTTAAAGGTTTCTAACTCTCCCTGGTGCTATTTTTTTAGGTTAAGGATTTTTGATGTCGAAAGTCTTGCGGGTTTTTATACAATCTTTTAAAAATAAAAGAAGTGTATCATTTTGTTGAGCACATTTTGTATGCTTTTTGTATTGGGAGTGCGAAAACTCAAAACTGTGCCTTGTCCACGCAGTTTTACTGATTTTCGTGTGGGAAAGAAAGGGGATCCATGTCAAGAGTTTACCATTTATCGCCGTCTAATTAAAGATCAGTATTTCCGTATGACCGGACAGTCCTTATTTCATAAAGTCACCCTGTGAAAAAGAAGGGGGTTCTACTGAGGGACGACTGCCCCTTCCCCCGCTGCCTGTTGAGGTGATGGGCCCAGCACAGCGGCCCCGGGGAAAGGCGTGACACCACGGCAGCCGGGCCCGGCCTGGCTGTGGCGCGGGGCCAGGCCGGGCC
>NW_010514718.1:0-3535 GCF_000687285.1 Phaethon lepturus
ATATATATTATATTAAAAAAAGGTGCTGTCACAGTAAGTTTTGGGCTTGAGGTTGTTTGTATTGTATGCAAAGGTTTTGTGTTTGTTTGTCTGTTTGTTTTATTCTGTAAAGCAACCACCTTCCTTACCGGAGGGAGATAATTTTTTTTTTTTTTTTTTTTTGTTCTTTAGAGGAATGACAACATTATTTATGCTGTAAAATGTACCAAATACTTGCTGCAGCATTTAATATGTTTAATTTTATGTTAAGCTTTTTGTTGCATTGTGAACCCATTATTGTTACAAATGGACAATGAGTTCATTGAGACTGTTCAACTAGATCAGATTTTTACATCTCTTTCTAGCTAGAAGAGACAGGAATTTTGTGCATTTGTACAAATGTTAATAATATCACCGCAATTCCAATATAATAAAGCACTCAATTACGAATAGTTGCAGTAGTATTGTTGTGTCTATGCCCCAGACATTTTACAGTACAGATGGCTCCTGCAATCAAACCAAGCTATTCTTCTGCGATTTCTATTCTGGGCTGCAGTCCCTCATCTCCCCCGAAATGGGAGGAGGACCAAGGTGCTGGGCATCCTCCTGTCTGGCAGTAGGAGCGAGGGGCTGTGCAGACCTTACAGCCCATCGTTCACCTCTGGCAGCCGAGGTGACTTCTCAAGAACAAGTTCTCTGAAGCTCTTCCAAGCAGGGAGGCTGCAAAGCCTCAAACAAAAAGACTTACGTGGTGGAACCTGACGTGAGGCCTCCGCAGAAGGATGAGACAAGCTGTTATTTTACTTTTCCTTGCAGCTGGAGTGTGCTTATATCAAAATACACTCTATGCTTGTTATTCCGCCAACCTCGCCTCTTGCCAAAAGCTGCCTGGAAATGGATTTCCTGCTGGGCTAATTAGCTCTAATTGTGATGCCCCTGTTATCTTGCCAACCTCATTTTTCACTATAAATTGGTCCAATACAGACCTTGGCACAATAATGTGTAAACTGTAATCTAAAGTTAGTCAGGATGAACCCATCTCTCCAGTGGGAAAGCCAGCTTTAGAATAATGCAACTTGATGACCTTGCTGGTGGTCCCGGAGCGGTGGCCTGACCCGATGGGGTCTGAGACCCGAGAGGTGCAGCCTGGGCTGCGGGGACCAGCCTGCCGGCAAGCGCTCAGTCCCGGCGTCACGCTGCAGGAGACAGCCCCATGCAGCATGGCCGTGTTTCTCCCTTGGAGGCCCTGGCATGGGCACAGCTTCTGCTGCTCTCTCCCCTGGTTTTCAAAAGCCTAAATCTGGCCAAGAGCGTTCACCCTCCTAAAATGGGTAGGAAAAAGGCAGATCCATGCCCCTGTTCCCATCCTCCCTTTGTAAAAGCTGGAAGATGGGGCAGCGGGTGCACATGGCTCCCTCTTTAAGGAGGTACAGCAGACATTTTCCCCGAACATCAAGGCATGGCATTAGCTGGAGCCATTTCTGAGGCCACATACTCCTGTGTTGCCTTTAAAGCAGGGCTGTCGTGCCACAGCTTAACCTGTATTTATACAGCAGGGCTCTTGCTCTGGGACCAAATACTGAAAGAGGATCATCATATCTGCAAAAATAGATGCCTCTCGTGAAGGCATATCACAGGACTATTTTATTGTCCGCACAGTTATATTTACACCTGACAGCATGAGCTAAGCAAGATGTATTCAGGCTGAGGTAACACTACCCTTTACAGCTGATTCACGGTTTCTCAAACCTGATCGCAATATTTGTTCCTCTTCCAAGCAGTCCACTGTTACTATTGCTCTCTCCGGGCTGCTCTGGACATCATAACAAAGTTATTATTGGAGAGAAAATGAATCAGTGCGAGCGCACGCTCCTTCCCTTCTCCTTTGCAGGGATGCAGCCAGGACTAGACGGAGCTGAGGACGCTCTGCATCAGCGAGAGGGTTGCTCCAGCTGACACCAGTCAGAGCAGTGGTGCAGAGAGACTCCTTCCCCCTGCCAAACCAGCCCCTTGTGCTTTGGCTGGACCCGCTTTGCCTCTCAACCTGCCCCCAGCTTTCTCCCGAACTCAGGCTGCAGCCTCAGCTACTTGCTGTGAGGGCTCTCAAGACTGACGGCAGCGTAGCGCAGAGCTGGGGCAGGGCGGGTAAGCTGGCGCAGAGGGCACCGCCGGCTCCCAAGGGCGTGGGCGCAAGGCAGGCAGCCTAGCAGGTCAGCAACAGCCATCTGGAGAAAGCAGACACGTCCCCAAAAAGGGGCTGTGGGGCTAGGGGAAGAGGTCAAACCCAAAGGAGCCCAGACGTAAATGGATGCAAGAGCTGGGAGTGGACTGGTGCTAAAGAAACCGTTCAGCAGGGGGATGGAGAAGCAGGCAGACACGAGTGCTTTTTTGCTAGTTTTGGGGTGATTTTTAAAAAATACTGGCACAGAGGGAACACTGAACATGCAAGGATGCAAAGCTCTCCAATATCACACTGACTCTCAGCATAAAAGAGCCAAAGTGAGCCTGAAGCCCTTCTGGGGAATCTCTCCACGTGCAGCACTTGGGCACAGTCTCAGAAATGGCGCGGCTGGTTGTGCTCCCCCCATGAGCAACCCTTGCCACCCACAGCTCCAGCAAAGACTTGCGGTACAGACCTACCTCCAGCTCTCCCTGCCAACCCAGGCTGGAGGCAAGGCAATGGCCTGATTTAGAGGGAAAACCAGTTTTCCTCACCGCAACAGCTACTACTGGCTGCTGAGGCCCTGGTATGGGAGACTCCAGATCTGGGACTACCCCCAGAATTAGGGGGGTACAAACCTACAGAAAGGTTTTACTCACCATCACTCAAGAGCTTGGCCCACAGGGAATAAGGACAAGATTAAACACAAAACTTTCTGAGAACTAGTTTTAAGGGAGTAAAAAAATTAAGCAAGTAAGACTGGGAAAGAAGGGATGAAATTTAAACCAGGACTGCCACGACCCTTCGGGTCAGAGCTAGCGACAGAGGGTTTGGGGCCATTTGCTCAGTTCTTCGGTCTGCTTTGTTGATTGCAGCTGCCCTAACTTCTTACCGCCCATCTGCCCTGCTGCAACCGGGGCATTTGTTTTAGTGGTTCAAAGCAGGGCATTGGTGCTTGCCATTTGCCTAAAACCCTTTTTCTGCAGCCGTTGAGCACCATTTTTCCTCCAGCCTGCTCTATTCTCCAGTGCAACACAACACCACAGTATGAGAATGACCCCGCAAAGCTGATAAAATATTTAAGAGGCGTGTTCTGATTGTGTTAGGTAAGCAAATGCCACGAGAGCCCGACCATTAGTGAACCTGATCAGCCCATTCCCCCGGGACTTGCCAGTAGAGCAAGCCAGAACGGCCTGAACTAGAAGCAGCTCCCTTTCCCAAAAGAGAGGGGAGCTTGAAGGTGTATTTTGCAGAGGCTTGAGGAAATCGCAACCTGTGTGCCCCACTGTAGCACTGTAGCAAATAATATATAGAAACAGATTTAGATATAGCTATAGATGATATAGTTGATATATAGATATAGATAGACATAGATAGGCAGACATACATGATAGA
>NW_010514719.1:0-218 GCF_000687285.1 Phaethon lepturus
TCCCGGGAATGAAGCCGACGAGCCCCGACATCGCCCACGCCACGAGGGGACGTAATGGGGGGCAGCAGAAAACCGCAAAGGGCAGCCGGAGCCACAGGCAACCCCCCTGGCCCCCGGGCCTTGCCGCTCCCTCCCACAGCTCCTCGGCCAGCGCCGCCTTATTAGATTTGGCGAAATATTACGGGAGTGTTTGGAAGGTTAATTAACACAAGGCACTG
>NW_010514720.1:0-1347 GCF_000687285.1 Phaethon lepturus
GGTCTGTCCCCGAGGCGCCGGGGAGCCGGCGAGGTTCCTGCCGGGGCTGGGGGCCAGCGCTGGCTGCGGTGAGCCCCAAACCTGGCGCATGCAGCAGGCATCTTGCTCCCAGAGGACTATTTTTAGCCCAATCTCAGCACGGGAGTGGGAATAAGAGAAAGATTTTTGTCATCTTGCATTTACCTCTTGCCTGGACAGAAGTGTCAGCTGGGGCTGACAGTACCCAAACGGCCCAGAGCAGACCCAGGCGGCCTCAAACCTCAGGAATATGCTCAAAAAATCTTTCTCCAGAGACTACAAATACAGAGCAGCATCCTGTGGTACCTGTGTGCCAAAGGTACCTGTGTGATGGGAAGGCGAAGTGACAGGGAAAAGGCCACGTCTCTGCTCCTGTTGGAGGATGTCGGGGGAGCTGCCACTCTCCCTGATTTAAGAAAACTTTTATTTCGGGTAAAAGCGGAGCTGAGCATTTGTCATTGTGAAAAATAACAGCTGAATTGATCGTTTGAGTCGCAGGGTAATGAGCCAGGGTCAAACACTTGCATCCATTTTAGACTAATGCTGCTTAAACTTCTCAGAGCCACAAAAATTATTTGGTTTAAACCTAGGGCAAAACTCCAGCTCCGACTTTCATTGTTTCCCCTGAAGCCATTTGCCACAGAAAAATACTGTTTATCTAAACCCCACTTTCATTTGCAAGATGATTTTTAGCTGTTTACACTTACCACATCAGTCTACGAAAAGTGTTAGCGGTGATTTTGATTTAAAGAAATATTTCTTTTTCCTGTCAAATGGAGTGTTTTGAACCTGGAAGAAAAAGATGCCTGCGAGCACTCGGAAGTCTCCCTCCCCTACGGGAAAACCCGACCAGCGGTGCACAAAGAGGGAAAATAGCTGGCAAGTCAGTACGGGTGACTAACAAGGATTTGAACAGAGTCTCTACTCCTATTCTGGGCAATTCTGAAGCTGGTATTTATTTACATAAAATGTATAATCGAAATGTCAGAAGAGAACAATTAAAATAATTGACTGACATGAATGTCAATGGAAGCAGTACGGTGACTTTCTGCTTTCTGTGGGAAGGGAAAGATGGGTTTGGGATGGTTTTCCCTTTTCATTCATTTCCTTAGTCTCTTTTCAATGCACCGAATGTGATCTACTAAATAAAATGTGTGGCAGAAGAAAAAAGTTTTAACCTCCAACATCTTGGAGGGCAGGAGGGCTCTGCAGAGGGATCTGGACAGGCTGGATCGATGGGCCAAGGTCAACTGTATGAGGTTTAACAAGGCCAAGTGCCGGGTCCTGCACTTGGACCACAACAACCCCACGCAACGCTACAGGCTTGGG
>NW_010514720.1:1869-2545 GCF_000687285.1 Phaethon lepturus
GCTGCCCAGGGAGGTGGTGGAGTCACCATCACTGGAATTGTTCAAAAAACGTGTGGACGTGGCATTTCAGGACATGCGTTAGTGGGCTTGGTGGTGTTGGGTTGGTGGTTGGGCTTGATGGTCTCGAATGTCCTTTCCAACCTTAATGATTCTGTGATTCTGTGATCTCAATAGATCTTCCTCCAGCAGCATGGCTAAGGTCTCATACTTATTAGGCAGTGAGGGCTTTGTTAGGGTCTAAATGACGTTTTCCCACGTGTGTGCGAAGGACAGGAGGCATCAGGGTGATGGTCCATGGGATGCCCCCATCCTCTGTACGTTCCTGCAGGATTTTAACCTGGTAGAGGTGTTTTCAGGTTTCTCCTTGATTTTTGAGGTTCACCCTCAGCTTTTTCCCTCCTCTGTAGCTGGAAAATCTTCATCTGGTCTTGCAGCAGCTGGTCAGACAAGGTCGTGTAAAATAATTGCAGCCTGTATGCAGTCTCCGGTGTCCAGCCTGCTGCTTTGCTGCAGAACATTCTTTTATTGTACCTGACCTTCAGGACGCCGTTGCAATTCTACAGCAATGATAACAATACTTACGAGATGGTCCTTTTGGCATTTCTGGTTAATTTTTCACACATTTCAGAAAGCAAAGGAAAAAAAAAAAGTGAGAGAAGCCCTTCTTACACACAGC
>NW_010514720.1:2576-21657 GCF_000687285.1 Phaethon lepturus
AAGAGACACCTAATGAGACCATTAGCATGAGTGGTCTGTTCGCTCTATCGCGTAACTCCACACCAGAGACCTCCCGTCGTCATTCTGGTTTCCCTTATTGTCACAAGGGGATTTGCACCAGGCTGCTCCTCAGAGGGCAGCGGATGTTTCCCACAAAACTCTTAGTCCATCGCAGCGTGCGACGAGCGGCGCGGAGAACGTGACAGTAATCAGAGCTGGCAGCAAGAAGTGGAGAATTTATTTGTAAGAGCTTTGATTAAACTGTCAGCTGGCATTTTGGAGCAGATGCAAAGCATTTAAACATAGGCTGTTTAGTGGTGGGAGGTCTAATTTTTTTAATTTAAATGTTGTTTTAGGGGAAAAGCTATGGAATGTATTTACCTCTCGGTGCATACACACTTCTTGTGCTGCGACACAAACTGAGAATTAGGAGGCTGGGTGTATAATCAGGAAGGCTCGATGCTCCTGCTTCTGAAGGATGCTCTCTTGCACGCACTGAAAAGTTTCTCTTTCTTCAGCACCAGAGTGCAGCCACGGGGAAGCGTTAGGGTAACAGGAGGAGGTGACATTTGTGACAAACCCAGGCGGTGGCTCAGCCTGGGCTCGCCCCCAGCCTGTGGACCAGCCTGGTTCAAGGTTGGAGCAAGGTGTGAACCAAGCTCTGGAAAAACTTGCACCAAGCAATTAGGAGGGTAATTAGAATATTTGCCAATCATAAATGATTGTAGAAGGGTTTAGCCAAGGAAAGGCCCAAATTAGAGACGATGCTTCCAAAGGTCGGTGCTTGCAGCGGGAGCGAGGCGGGTATCTCTTGCAGGGTGGTCCCTGGGCTACAAGCCAGCAGTGCGGCTGGGTATCCCCAGGGCCAGTTGCCTTTTTGCACCCAAAAAAGCATGGTGGGATGCCGATTTAAAGGGTTATACTATTGGTAATGAACAGTAATGATTACCAACATGTTGGCACACCAGGCTGTAAATGAGCAGCCTGTTTTGAACACCCTGAGCACAAAAAGCCTCTCCCCCTCCGCCTTCACAGATGTGCCCCGCGCATCCCGCGGGGCGCGTCAGACCTTTCAGTCTGGCCACTTCTTTACAAATAGAGAGAGTCCTGGGAAATGTGATTTCCCTGCTAAACAAGGTTATTTCCAAACTTCTCTGCTTTCTCAGTGTATGTGGATCTTTGCCACGGTCTTCACCTCGCAGGGGAATCTGTAGAAGATGCTCAAATAACCCCACGCTGCTGCTGCGGTGCTGCTGCCAGCCCTCCCGCTCTCCTCCCTCGGCCGAGCACCTTGGCTGGGCTGTACCTCTCCTTCATCCCACTGGATGGGATATTCCAAATTTAGGAAAGCACTTAATTCCCAGGGATTTCAGTGGGACAGTGCATGGTAAGAACTAAGCCCACGCTTAAGGACGCTCCAGGTAAGGCCACATAATACAGTGGATTTACTTGCATTAGAGGGATCCAGCCCCGGAGGTGATGCCGATGCGGGCAGGGGAGGTTTGCTGGCCCGAGGTGGGGAGGGAGCGGCACGGCGCACGCGGGAGGTCGGGATATGGCACTGGCAGAGCCGATCTGAGCTGCATTTGCCGGGTGCCTGCCTGCTCTGTCACAGGCTTTGGCTGTGCAAAACATCAGATTTGCCTGCCTTTAATTCTTTATCTTATTGAAGGAGACAGCTGGATACAGTTTCGCATCATCAGCTCTGGAGACACGGAGACCTTGTAAAAACCATTCTTGCCTGTAAAGCAAACTGAGTGTGTAAAAACTGCCGTGGCCAAAGAGTATTGCCGCAGCCAGGAGGACGGGGAAGGGGTGCAGGAGGAGGGCGAGGTTTGATCCTTCCCAGCACAGGTTTCAGGGCAGGGAGCGCAGATCCTGGGGAAGTTTCCATTTTAGACCCACCAGTCCCATGAGGCAGGAAGCAATAATGTAAAATTAATTAAACACAAGAACTTGTTTGCTCAGCTTTACCATCTCTCAGTGTAAGCTGCACAGGCAAAGCTCTGCCCTCCTCTTCTTTGGAGCCCGGCAGGGACTTCTCACAAGTTTTTATGGCTGCTCACTTGTTTCGTATGAAGATTTCCACGTTTGTTTGGCCAGGGGGGTTCAATGAGACCTGGGAGGAAGCTGGAGAGGGGTCTGGAGCACGAGTCTGATGAGGAGCAGCTGAGGGAACTGGGGGTGTTCAGTCTGGAGAAGAGGAGGCTGAGGGGAGCCCTCATGGCTCTCTACAGCTACCTGAAAGGGGTTGTGGTGAGGTGGGGGTTGGTCTCTTCTCCCAAGTAACCAGCGACAGGACGAGAGGAAACGGCCTCAAGTTGCGCCAGGGGAGGTTTAGATTGGATATTAGGAAAAATTTCTTCACCGAGTGGTCAGGCATTGGCACAGGCTGCCCAGGGAGGTGGTGGAGTCGCCATCACTGGAGGTGTTCAAAAACCATGTAGACGTGGTGCTTCGGTACATGGTTTAGGGGACATGGTGGTGTTGGGTGGATGGTTGGACTTGATGATCCTGAAGGTCCTTTCCAACCTTAGTGATTCTGTGATTCTGTGACGACAAGCCCTGCCGCTTGCGTTTGTGTTTTGTGAGCGAGGAGGGAGTTTGCTCACTGCCCCGCAGGCTGCCTGCAGCCTGTTCCCGAGCGGAGCGGCCACCGAGCCGCTCAGCAACGATGGCCCACGGGAGGCAAAGTTGCCCCTCCTGTGCTTCGGGCAGCTCTGGTTAAGTCGCTCTGAGAACATCCTCAGCCTCGGTGCCTCGGTCCATCACTGCTGCGAAGCCTCCGCAGCTCCGCAAGCTCCCCTGTGACACAGCGCTGCGCCCGGGCCAGAAACGGTGCGAGGAGGCCATCCTGCCAACAAGGAAGCCTCTGCCGAAAGGGTACAAAAAGCTGTTTGCTGTGTTCGTCGTTGTGTAAGCGCTACAGCAAACCTGCCAGCTCTACGATTTTGGCAATGGACTTTGGTAGGCTTTTCATGGTAACCTACTGCCGGGTTTCCAGACAAGTGGCCACCGTCCGTGGGCAGACAAAGTCTCCCAGACTTTCACAGAAAGCACAGAGCGGTTTTACAACCAAAGTGGCCTTCGCAAAAATAAATTGGAATTTGCAGACTGAGGTAGATGCGTGCAGCCCCACATTAATCTCTCGCACGCTTGAACCCATTTGGATTTTAAAAGCCTCTCCTATGAAGAGCTCATACACTGCAGCAATCATAAAAATGATCTTCTATTTACAAGGCCTGAAGGCAATCCTTAATCATGAGCCCACATCTGAACAAGGCACTCCATCATTATGGGATCAGTGTGTGAAATGGAAATACAGCCAAGGGCTTTGGTGGATTTCAATTTATTCAATGTGTAATCCTGCTCTGCAGTCCTCAGCTCCGGGGATGCTTCACATCTCCACAGCAAAAGCGGCCACCGGCAGCTCGGTGCATTGCCCACAGCCAGGACCGCACGTGCTGGCACGTGGGACGGGCTGTCCGCAGGGTGCTGGGCACACAGGGCAGCCCAGGGACCACTGCTGAGTGCTCCAGCCCCCACCAGACGTGCCCCACTGGGGACCAAGGACACCCCGTCGCTGGTAAGTGGGTGAAAAAGGACTTTGAGCTGCTTTGGTGGGCTCATCTGCAGCAGGTAATTTCACTGCCTGGCAGAAGAAATGGTCCCAAAATGAACAGATCCTTCCATGTTCCTGTATCTCTGACCAGACTTCTCCTCTGGGAAGAGCAGTTACAGATTAAATTTGCAACCTCTCCCTTTTGCTCTTCGCATCCCACCTCCCCTGAGCTGCTGAGTAACCTTGACTCAGTTCTGGCTGATTTAATTCCCTCCAGTAATGATTCACCCAGTTAATGCGTTCTGGAAAGGAGCTGGTTAAGGAAGGAGAAACTGCAAACATTTCCAAATAAAGAAAAGCTCTTACATTAAATCTCAGTGGTTTTGTCACTTTCTTCTGCCATTCCATGTCTGGGACAAACCTCGTATTTTTTTTCAATCTGTGAACGCAGCCCAAACAAGCTGTGTGATATTTGAAAATAAAATCCCCCATCCTGTTGTCCCTCTTTCCATTTTCTCTCCTCAACAGACATGAAATGAAAAACTTGGATGGTAATTTGTGGTCTAGACACCGTGTTGCCACAACATGCGGCTAGTGCTGAGCTCCGCAAGAGTCCTGCTGGCTCGAAGCTTGATTGTGCTGTTTCTTCTGTGACTCCTAATGGGTCTTGGAAAATGTGTACACAGCAGGAAGAGCTCCAGCCAAGTGCAGCTACAGCTAAGTAAGAGCTGATCACAGCTCCACGATTGTCAGGGACCGTGTCTTTGGATGCCAGCAAGCCCTTCATCCTGGCAGCACGGATGGGCAGGAGTGGCCACAGTCCCTCCTGGAGGAAAGACCCTGCCTTGGAGGAAACTTTTCAAATGCCCTCAAAACTCAGAAAGAAAGATGTAAAATTCATTAACCCTGCAGGAGGAGAAAGCTCAGCATCTAGGCAGGCTTCCACCCAGTGTGCAAGGGGAAATGGAGAGGTTTGAAAGAAAGGTTGGGAGAGAGACCAAGAGGCAGCAATCCCGGCCCCTCGCAGACCTGTTTTGCCTCACACCATCCAGGAGGCAAATTCTGCACCTCACAGGTACAGCATCCAGGGAGTGTCTGCAGATGTCCCACCTGGGAAGGACATGTTGGCCAAGTCCTGCCCAGAGTCCTTTGGGTGCCCAAGAGTCACGGTGGTGGTTCCCCACCTCTTCATCCCAAGCTGAGCACAGTACTCTGCCTCTGCCTTCACCCACTCTGCCGGTCTGTCCTCTCCCCAACAGCAACTGGTGGATCGGGAGTTCTCTACATGTGCATTGATGCCTTTCAGCCCTCTGGAGATGGCCTGGCTTTGATGCACAAAGCTTTAAGGTAACAATTTTACAGCTCTTGGCTGCTCTCTGCTCCATCCACCTCCTGCTTGTCCTTAGGCGGTGAAGCCAAAAACACGTGCAACCCACAGATTGGGCTCATTTTGCTGGTACGATGTGTTTTGTTTACAGCTCTTGAAAACACATACAGAGACCTAAGAGCTCTTTCATGGTTGCAGCCTGTGACTGATTCATATGAATGGGAGCTACAAGCCTTTATGACCCCTCCCTCAGTTTTACAGATTTGAATTTATCCTTGGGCAAAAGCTGGTGTCATAAAATGCCAGGAATCTTGGCTCAGGAAAGCCCATGTCCTGCACCCTCTCATCCTACAATTACTGGGCAGATGCGACGTTCTCAGCCAGGGAACGTCCATGGGAGCGCAACGTGGCTTGACTAAATGCCAGCAGAGCTGATGTAATCGTTCACATGCTGGGGCTGCGCTAGTAAAACGTGCTACAGCCTTGTGCACGTCGTATCTGTGTAATCCCAACTCAAGGAGCATGAGGGAGAGCTGGGGGAACGGCAGCTGACCGGCTCATCGACATTCTCCTGGAGTCTGGTGACCCATCTCCTGGCTCTCTGTGTTGCCTCATACGCAGGCTGGCAGAAAAAAACGTGAAATATTGAAAAGATGAGGGTGAAATGATCATTAAAGCTTGTGGAGAGGAACACTTCCCATGCTGGGAAAGACAGCGGCATTAGCCCCGACATCAGTCTGCGGATCCCAGACATCGTCTGTCCGTGGGGCGCTCGGAAGTGCTGCTCTTGCTCCACTTTGTGGTGTTGGCGTGAGGCAGGCTGAGCCAGGAAGGTGATGGATTCCCACAGCCACGGCTTCTCGGTGCCTCTAGCCTGAATCAGAGCTCTTCACTGCCGTCTGTGGACCTCTGGCTGTCCACAAGGCATCAGAAATAGCTGCCAGCTCCTGTCAGTGCCCGCAGGAGAGCCAGGAGGAATTAGCAGGAACTGGGAATATTTCATAATAGTTAGTAAAATTGCCGTTGTTCTTTTTCCAGTAGCAATTGTTGTTCCCTTCCAGGCTAGCTGTGTTTTGGCCTTTGCTATTCTGCAGTCAGGCATTGGCACAGGCTGCCCAGGGAGGTGGTGGAGTCGCCATCTCTGGAAGTGTTCAAGAAACGTGTGGATGTGGCGCTTCAGGACATGGTTTAGGGGACATGGTGCCGCTGGATTAATGGTTGGACTTGATGATCTTGAAGGTCCTTTCCAACCTTAGTGATTCTGTGATTCTGTGATTCTGTGATTCAGTTTCTCCTTTCCCTGACCATGGAGGGTGTTTGCTCAGATGGTTTGGTGCTGCTTTGGTTTAAAGAAATTAAAAGCCATTGATCTGAAAGACAGCCCTGTCCCTTAGCATGGAAGGTCACTGGCAACATTATGAATTTTTAAAGGATTAAACAATCAATATTTTAAAGAAGTAAGTTAAATTCTCCCCATCTTCACAGTTATTTCCTTTCTGGAAGAATGTTTTTTAAATCTCCCGGATTACCCTATGATGGACGTTTCAGTCTTGATTAACTGCATGACTATGTGAAAAGGTCATTTGATTTTATTTCCCTGCCATTATATTGACATAAATCCTCTAAGAATCAGCAATAAAATACCTCATCTTCCTATTTCTTTTAAAAATAAATCTTTATTTTTTACCCTGTATGGCCCTGTCCCTGAGGATTTCATCCTCTCCTGCTGCTGTTTTACTTGCAGCGTGGCCAGACTTGTCGAAACTGCAGCCACGCTTGAAGCAGATCTTGGTGCAGCATCTGAGAGGAGCATAGAAGTTCTTCCATGGAGATTTGACTTACAGTCTGGCTTCTTTTTTTCATTCTCCAAATAGATAATAAAAGGAATTTAAAGAGAAAAGATGAAGTTTCTCTCCATATATGAAGAAGCATCACGAGCAGGGACATAAGCATGTTTGATATGATTGAATTGCAAGATGTAAGGGAAAAGGAGAAAATGGGGGAACCAAAGTGGATTAATCCTCCAACAAATTGCCACGCTTCTGCATTTCCAAACAACAGGTTACACACAAAGAGCCTAACTCCTGCCACCACGTCCACAACAAAGTGTCTCCTTGCGTAGTCTGCACTCGGGCAAACCGAGGCACACTTCCGTAACCCCCGTTTGGAGCCGTCTCCATTGTCAGTGTTTGGGGTAAAAGCCGTCGCTGCAGGAGAGGGTATTACTGCAGCAGCTGATTTTCCTTACAGCACAACAGTACTATGGGTGATGCAAAAGTATAATTTTCCTAATTCCTATCAAAACCCGTGGGATTGAAATATTGTCGTAGAAACCAGGTGTCTAAAATGTTTGTCAACGTGGGCTTGCTTCAAACAGGAATTTTCTTACTGTCTAGTCCTCCTAAATACTCAACTTGTTTACTCTTCCCATCCTCCTTTATTTTTTCTTCTAAGGAAAGCTTAAGAGGAACTCATGGGACTAAAGTGCATGTGCCTGGCATATGCAACAAGTCGTAGTAACCAGAATATCCCCCTGTACACATGGTTTTTTGAAATAAGGATGCGGTAGTGAGGTTGTCATAGAAACACCTGCATTCATCACCCACAGGATGGTGAGAACAATCTGTTGTTCCTCATTCGGGGAGGAATGATCCTGAGGGGCCCATCACTCCTCCTGAGACAACAAGCAGCAGTGGGAATTTAAAGGCATTCAGCGGCTCAAAGGGTGAGATCTCGTTCGGGTGCATCGTGAGTGTTTCTGTCTCAATGAAGACATTACAAGGCTTGATGCTTCTTCCCCTGGGCAGAAGAAATGCAGGAGCCCCACTGAAGCCTTCCTTCAGGCAAACTTTCTTTGCAGGAACTGGAAGCAAAAGTTTTCGATGAGATAAACTATTTCTCATCCATGTGGTGATGAGCATGTTCCCAGAGAAGGGAGAGTGCAAAGCCTCTAGTAACAAAGGTGTCTGGAGTGAGCAGGTACTGTAAGGTTGTGTGTTGAAGGCAACCTTTCTTGCAGGCTTCCATAACCCCTCTGGTTAATTGTGGGCTTAAGCGTTGGTTTAAGAGCTTGAACAACAATGGACCAAAGTACAGTCTGCTCACAATGTGGATCGGTCAAAGTCTGCTTGGGTACCTGGGCACATGAAATGTTTTATATCTATTAACTTCTATATAAACTCTGAGCAGAAGAATGACAAATAGTGGATGGCTATTTTCCAACAGACTTTAAGAAACTTTTAAGATGAATATGTTTATCAAATGCTACTCAGTTACTAGGTAATACCCAATGATGTTATTAATGGCAAGTCCAGCTCCGGTTGTTTGTTCATGGACATATCAGCTGCACTGATCTTTCCCCATTCAGCCAGTTCTCCTCATTCCTGTTCAGCTGGGATTCATCTCTTGAAGCTATGAAGACCATCCGGCCACTTTGGACATGGAAAAGGGGATCCAATATGTGGAAACAAGGTTTGCAAACAACCAACCGTGCAATGATCCTGCAAACAACCCTTGTGCGAGGAATTTTTGGATCTGCTTTAAAGGTTCTTCATTGCTCCTGCTCTCAGCCTGCCGTGGACCCAGTGTGGGACCTAGAAATCAGGCACTTCCTAGGAATAAAATAGGCCGCTAATGAGCACTGTACGTGGCCATAAAACTGTTACTGCGGCTTTTATTACTGTGAAGACTGATGTTGGGATGCAATTTACTTAGAGGTGCCAGCAGAACTAAAAGACTACCCAGAAATTACTTGGAAAAATTGCTCAGGAAAAGATTTAAAAGTAATTTCCACTTCTCTGTGGGTTATTTTGTAATTACGCTGCAAATTACCTCAAACAGAATCTTGAAGAACAACAGAAAAAAAAATGCCTGTGTTCAGATCTCTTGTTTAAGACATGTCTGGTGTTACTGGCTGTCCTTGTGGCTATTTTCCATGCAGATTGAATTGAAGACCAATATTTTAAGCAGGTATTGTTTGTACCATGTGCCGGGGGTCCAAAAGCAGAATCTTCTGAAAAATCTCACCTGGGCATCTCGGAACTGGTGTTTGCCACTCTGATACTAATTTTTTTAGTGACCAGTGACACGGTACAAGGCTGAAATTATTAGACAGTTTTTCTAAGATTCAGTCTTAGAGAAAATCAATTATTCATGAGAAGATTACTACACAAATATTATCTCCCATTTCTCTATAACCTTCTTTGCTCCCCTTACAGAATGTCATCTGCTCTTAAGTGATAAATAAGTTTTTAATGGGTCTTCACACCTGGTTTTTCCTAAAGTCCCTGTACCAGGCATTATAAGGTATCATTTATCACACTGTTAACTCCTTCCTCTAGCTCTAAGCAGATGAGAAAACTCTCAGACTTTCCAGAAAGTGTCTTCATAACCAGAAATCTCTCAGGATAATAACAAACAAATAGGACAATAATAAACAGGATAATAATAAACAAAAAAAATCCTAAAGTAAAAATAGCCCTCACTTTTCATACAGATTAGCAGGTAGAGCTCAAGACAATTGGAAGCTATAGCTCACCTGTGACCCCAGCTCACATGAGAGCCAGCTAAAACATCTTTTAAAATATTTGCTGGTAAATCCTCAGCTTAAGAATGAATGATGAAAAAATAATATAAAACATATTTACATGCCAGAGCAGTGGCTTTAATTATGATTTTTTAAAAATTAGTAATTGAAGAAAAAAATAATTACTGAAACTTGAAGCTATTCCGTCCGATTCTCACTCTTACAACCTGCTCATATTCATCTATTACCATGTGAATAGGGCAGTGATTACACTCCAGCCAATGTATTACCTTTACCAGAGCAGGATTTCCTTCATTGGCCTAAAGCAAAGGCAGACTAATTTAGTTCACAAAGGTAAATTAAACTGCTAGGCTTTAATTAGGGAAAGCTCCTTTTACAACCCAATATGGGGCATAAGGTTATTTGTAGCTCAGCACAGTCTCAGAGAAGATGACAGCACTTTTCCTTTCCTCTCTCTAATGCAAAACTCTTGAATCAAAATGATAGTTTTGGGCCCTGGACTGCATATTTTCCTCATCCCATCTGCCATAATTATAACCCAATTCCACTTTGATTCCACTTTTTTTTTCTTTAGTGGGTGAGTAAGGTCAATTTGAATATGTTGCTCCTTTCCGTATTTTCTAAAAAGTTCCTGCGAATATTCCCATTAGTCTAAATCCTGGTTCACTGTCTTATTTTCCCCTCTATTTTATGTGCATTCCTAGAAATGTACATGTGACCAAACAAGCAGCACTGTCTGAAGGTTGGGGCTAAATGACCAAAACTCTTAATACCACAGCTCTGTATACTGAAACACTCTTTAAAGCATTTTATTCTTCTGGTGCAGCTAAAGTCAGTTTTGTACACAGCTGCGCAGTGATGCAGCTGCATCCAAGGTGTGTGATCCACCGATTAGGCTGTAAGATTTGAGCATGAAGAACAAGCTAGAATATGCTGCCAGGAAGAAAGGTGCTGAAGGTGTTTTAAGGCAGAATGAAGGAGAATGTTTCCAATCTACCAAAATAATCTTTAGTAACTGTTTTAAGTTCCGTGCACAGAAAACCATAGTAGAGCCACATTTATTTTTTTTAACCTACATGCTATTTCTCTCTAATAAGGATTCAACATCTGGACTATAAAAATATAATAATGAAGAGGAAATCTATTAAAAAGGCAAAACAAAACTCTTGAACAAAAAGCCTGTAAAATAGAGGCTTGAGCCAAAAGCCCTCACTGACGCAGCTGGTTTTCAAAGAAATGGTAGTAGCTTTTAGCAGGAGGGCAATTGCTGAATAGTGCTCTGCACATCCTGAGTTAAGGTAATACAAATAGCTGTCGGTGAGAAAAACAGATAAGCTAATGGCCTCTCCTGCTCTGGTTAACAGAGCAGGGCTATTCAGAAGTGTATGCTGGCTAGGGTTTTTTTGTGTGTTTTGCTTTTTCAGTTGGGTTTTTTTTCCTCTCTTTGATCAGCTGCTTTTTAAAAGTAAAAAACTGTAATACAGGAAACCACAATACAGTTCTGTTCCGTGTCATCTTTCCCCATTTTTTGACACGTCACCTATTTAACCAAGTGGCCTACTAAGCTAATGGATGAATGACATTTGTTACATTGCTCTACTGGAGTAGATGAATCTGATGTGTTCTCCATTATGGGTAATAGTTCAAACACATGCCTTGCTTCCAGGGAACGGTTGGAACAGATCAAGAGCTCAATTCAACATCCAAGTACTTAAACTGAAAGTCACAATTGCTATTCACAAGCTGTCTAGTTTTTTTTCAGAAAAAAACCACCCCTAAAGTTATTAATTTGAAGGTTAAAAATCCTTGGACTTGTTTTCAGATTACATAAACAGGTATCACGGACTGGGAGTGGTTTAGCCAATAGTCAGATTATAATCTAACCTGTGCAAACTGTTTTTTTAGCTAATAATATTTGAACAGCTTAAAAGTCTATCATCTATTTCCTTGCTGATCATGTGATCTGTCAGGCAAGCAGTTTTATTGCTCTCATTTCAGGCTGCCTGAAAATGCTCGAAAGCTATAAATGTTCTATCTACCTCCGTGTATATTATTATTATTCACAATATTCACTTAGCATATTCACTTATTAGGGTGAAAAGCACAAATATCACATACTGTGCAAATTATGCATGTATGGCATAGAGAAATTCTAGTTGTACTGAATTAACTTTAAGTTATTTGAAACCCACTAGAAACATCTGTACTCAGACTGAACTTCTAAAGGCAAGACTCAAAGACCACCATACTAATGCATTCTACCCCAAATAGAGGAAAATAACAGTGAATACAGTACTTCTGTGTATAATATTATCCATGTATTTTATATGAAAGATTCTAGACTACATTTTTCTTGCAGACTTTGCATAGTTACAGAGATTACTACTGGTAACCTGCTAATTTAAGAACAACCGGGTAGCGTGTGCGATGGGCCATGCACTTTTGCCTATCAATAAAAATACTGTTTGTTTTCACAGCTATTTCTTTTTCTAAATTCATCCGTGTGTCTTCCAAGTTCCTCAGAGACTGTTCAGATTCCAGCAGTTTTTTCTTCAGGGATTCAATGGACTCCGTTAGTTCTTCAGCTTCACTGATCAACCTGGAAAGAATTAAATTAAGTAATAAAAAAAAGAGCGGAAGCCAGTCAATGTTCAGGAAGACATATGAACTATAATGGGAATAAAGATCAACAGCTATAGAATCATAATACGCAACAACAAAGGACCTTAGAGAGGTCCTACATACATGGTCAAAAGCAGAGTTCACTTTCACAGCTTCTGTACAGAAGTGTCCCATGGTTTAGAAAGTACCAAGAATGTCTTTTGCCACTAAACACAGTGGAACTATCCATCCTCACCTTCTCCCACTCTGTAGGACACTTGTACTAAGAATTATAGGACAGAAATTGCTAAGTAAGGCACCCAGTTTGACTGGATCAGCATCTTGTTAAGCCAGTTTTTTGATATCTGTTCACTGATATAAAACTCAAGTATTAAAGATGATACTTGCACCAGAGATCAGAAAACAGTCTTTACTTTAAAAGCATGTAAGCTTTTAAAGAAGCAGCAGCAGACCATTTTAACAAAAAGGCAGCAAACCATTTTTGAACCAGCACATCATTTCAGCTGAAAGTCAGTGAGGCTTAGGTGCTTTATTGCAATCTGCCTGCAGAGAAGGCACGTGTTTACTTCCTGGGAAAACAAGATCCCCGTGTGCTATGCAAACTGAGTAACTACAAACAGTGTAAGTCTGGCAATTAAACACATGCCCATTCAGCAAAGGACTTACATGTGTCCTTAAATCCCATTAAAGGCAATGTACATACTGAAAAGCTTGCACACGGATGGTTTGCTGAATCAGGACCTTAAATGAGTGTGCCTGAGATGGTATAAAGCATTTGGACTAACTATACCTTCTTCCTCACTGTATAAAGAATAGCATATTGGCTTTGAATGGTAGGCACCATTGCTACAAGGATATTGTAAGCCTGCAAAAGCTGATTCCCCGCTTTTCCTAAGGGTAGGAAAATGTGAAAGAGGAGAATCAATTACAAAGCTTATAATGAGATCAAAACTGACAAATGTGACACTCAGACCTTTAATTTGAAAGGATTTGTTGACCTCCAGTTTTAAAATGGATTATTACTGAAAATCAAATGCCACCAGCCTAATGCTTCGTAGTACTGAGGACTTCTCTCAGACTATGAATTTGTGCAGCCCAATTACATTCTCAGCACTTCAAGCATAATTCATTCAGCACATAGTCCACCTTGTGGTGAGTTTTTTGCTAACAGCAGTAGGGTTGCAAGTGATCCACGTGCTGTCAGATTTTTTTGGATCATCTAAACCAAAAAGAAACCACACAGTTCAGAGAAGAAAGCGTTACAGACAAAAGGCAGAGTTGAATCTATAGATTTTCTATTTGTCAATACATTCAGTTAAAATTATATTCTCCTCCCAGTGATTTCCATCAATTGAATTATTTCTGACATATCAGAATCAAACCTAGTAATAAAAGCTAAAGGCTATGTGTTGCCAATAAAAAATGTAAAAAACATCTAACTTTTATACATCACTTCTGTATAGAATGGACACCTTGTAGGACTTGCTTAATAGAGTTTACCTGAATTGTGCTTCATCTCTGCAGAGCTCTACATTGGGCCTAAAAGCCCTGTCATACAGCCTTGTTTGAGCAACTTTCATTGGGGCTTCTTTGTCTTTGATAGCTTGTTTGAGAGCAGCAATGTTAGCTTCTTGATCTCCAATCTCCTTAAGGATCTGAAGAAGATACCCATGAGAAAGAATTGTTTAAAAAAAGATACACATTGTCTCTGTCCATGCTCTACATCTGTTCATGGTCCTAGTGAACCAGTTATAGTGTAGACCTCCTATTTGGCCAGAATATAGAAGAAATAGAAGTACAAAGGTGGTTTTGACCTCTTTATTTCTACTACTACACTGAGAATCTGATCTTCAGTCTAAAAAGAAGCAGAAAGTATTCTGCAGCCTGTTCAAAAACTATTCCATGTCTTCTGACAACACATCCCACCTCCATGAGTTGCTTTTAATTGTAAATGTTTAACTGTAAATTATCCAAGAAAAATTCAAGTTATTTTGAAAGAGATTGAGAATTGCTGATCAGCTTGGAAATGCATGAGTTTCTGGCATTAGTGAAGAAAATGGAAAACCCAGGAAATTCTGAATCCCTTCTCCCTCATAACCGCTGACACACATGCAAAAAACAAAGTCTACTCTGCTGTCATTACCCACCAGGTGCTAAGGAATGACTATTTTTCCACACTTGCCAATATCCTCACACAGAAGTAGGACCTGCTCCAGCTTGGAGAAGGGGCAGAGGCTGAAGACACCTCTGGTCACTTGCCAGGAACTGCTGCTGCCGATACTACTGCAGCATAGCATGGCTTTCAATCCGTAAAAGTGACAACCAGGCTAGCCTGGGAATCCTGGCCCAAAGATCAGCTCTTTATCACACAGTTTTAGGTTTTAGTCCAGCAAAACATGGAAGAAAGTATTTAATTTTCTTCATATTTAAGTCCATCCCTTGTTTAAAGAAGCACAACAGAGAGCAGAAAAAGCTGAATTGGAGCCACAATCCAGCTCTGAAGACTCTTATCAGACACTAAGCTGACACAAAAAAATAGTGTTCGATACCTGACATGGACTAAAACTTTTTTCTAGAGGATAAATCTACTGTGATATTCTAAAGGAGACTATCACACCTGTAGCCAGCATTCAAAAAAGAACACTTACTTTTTTCAAATGATACTCTAGTTTGTGTTTTGTATCATCCAGCTCCTCACAGCGTTTGGCAAAAGCCTCATTAACAGCAGCACATTGCATCCTCAGGTCCTCAGATACGTCATGAAGAATATTGTCAATCAAGGCACGAAGATTGATGGAAGCCAGTTTTTCTCGTTCTGCCCTATAGATGTTGTCATGACTGAACTTGGCCCATGTCTCTGGTGTTGAGGCACTGGAAGAAGAGGTGAATGGTACACAAATAGGAACCTTGCTCTTTTGTTCAAGTGGCACATAAGAAGACAATGTGAAGTTGGTTCTCTCCCCGCAAAAGTGTTGTCAACCTCTATTTGTTTTTGCTGTTTCATGCAGTCTAGACTTACCATGAAGGAAAAAGACTAATCCTTTATAAAATTAATAAACTCTTGTTCATCATGTGGCTTCTGAGGGAAGTAATACATGACACAAAATCATCCAAAGTTCTTCCATATTTAGCTAATACTACTAAGGCAAAAAAAGTATATACATACTTTTTTGTGAAAGAACAAGCAGTTAAGTCACCAGCAAATAAACACATTAATATATTCAAGCTTTACAGTCTGTGTATACTTTGAAACAAAAAGAAACAAGAACTCTGGTTATACTTTGCCATGTTGAGCAGCAGAAGGAACTACATAGCACTTGGGTGCGGTGTGAACTGCCTGAAAGGGGAGGGGGAAGCAGCAAGATTTTTTCTAGGAGTAATCCTCTCTGTGTACAGGAAGCAGCACTTGCCTTTTGCTGATGTCAAACAGTAAGTCTCAGTAAGATTTAGATCAGCCTTTAAAAGTATAAAGCCAATTATTTCCAAGAAAAACTACAAGCTTGCACACAGCTGCACACAGTGAACCAACTTTGCCATCAGTGGTATGCCATGCTGAGCTGGTAGCACCACCTTTACTATCCATGTAGCTATTTTAAAGCTATGACATTGTATGTCCAAAGAAGCAGCAATCACACCTTTAATTCAGAGCAGTATTACAGCTTTCACTAACAGAAAGGATGTATTGTATCTTACCAGGGTTATTTGTGGAGGAAAATGACGGTAACTACTCACCTCTCTTCAAACTTCACTGAACTAGAATGGAACTGGATGTTGGTGCTCTGGTTACTGTATCTTCCACATTTATCATCAATGTTGTACGTTTCAACTTTGTCTGACCAGTCCATTTCACAAACCTCTTTGTGATTTCGATTTAATCTGAAAAGTTATTATCACACATTGTTAGTGAAAAATAATACAGTTAACAAAACTATCAATCACAGACATTTGTGAAGCTATGCTCTGAGCCTTTGTCTTTCAAAGAGCAATGAGAACATTCCTTTTTGTCTTGAAAATCCTAACCAAACTCTATCCCACAATTATCTGCTAGAAGGACAGTAAGCCTGATGGGTTAACCACTACCGTAGACCTTCACCACTGTTCTGTGCCTACTGAAGACTTAGAGCTCTTATAGCCTGAGACAGAGGAGTTGTTGAGCTTTGGAATTTACATAATAATCCTAAACCACAGGATTTTTTCAACAGTGGTGACAGCTGCAGTTATTATGGGGCGAATAGGGAGGAGGTTTGCCCAACAGAACTCTCTTCCCATGATAAGACATCAGGTAGTGCTAGTAGAAGACCATCCTTCTCTTTCGCTAGTATATTGAGCATGACTCAAATTTAAGACCTCCATAAAGTGACCCTATATCATTCTCCCAGTCTTCCTATCTAGCCTTTCAAAGACTGTAGCACGCAGACGGTGTAATTTGTCCTTGGAAGATACAAGTACAATGATATACAGAGTTAAAACTGCTGCTTTGCTGCCAATTACATGAGTCGCACGTCACCCAGTTAATTGGAATGTGTGACTTTTAGATTACAAAAGACAGTGGGTCTTTTACAGATTACAAAAGACAGTGGGTCGCTGTCAGCTGTTAACACCAGATGTCACTCTCACCTAAGGAATTAAAAAGACTGCCAGACAGTAGCGTGAAGTTGCATATTTTAAGTTCATACTGACATCTGGCGTCAAAAAACCCATCTTGAAAAGGCCCTTTGATCAGATAAATTATTTCAAAGGAGCCTATCTAAGCCTGTCTAAAAGGTAGAGTGATATCCAGATAATACTTTTATTGCACTTAAGCTTAGTGTTGGAAAATTAGAGAACCGAATACAGATTCTGGAAACCAGGACTGAAAATCTACAGCATGGCTTTAGGGCATGGCTCTTCTCCTACCTTACCCTACTTGAAAATCCTGATGTTTCATCACTGAGTATCTGTTTTCAGGTTTAAATGGAATTCACACAGCACATCTGCCTGGCATTGGTAAGATCTTTATCCACTAGGCATTGTAACCCTATACACCAGGAATTATTTGGCTATATAAATTAGCTACTAAGGTATTGTGAAAAATGCCTTACCGCATCTGGTTACCAGCTTGCATCAAAGTTCTTTTCAAAAGCTCCTGGATACTTCTGATAAGTTCAGTTTCCTAGAAAAAAACATTGAGACTTCTGTGATATCCAGAGCAGTATGTACTCTCCTGCAGAGCAATTTGATTTCAGTGGTTGTGGATAAATACTTAAATCTAACACTCATTACCCACTCTTATCCTACTATTGCAAGACATGATTTCTGCGGAGTTAGCAGATACTGAGGTAACTCAGCTATGAGTCTAAGGTGGTAACAATACTTGGAATAATTCTAAAGCCTGGGAATTCATTATTTTCATATTGTATGTGGATTCTATGAAAAAGTCTATGTTCTATCAGATTAAACAGAATATCTGAATTACTTGCGCAGCCTTGAAGTAGGGAAAACTAAGGCAACAGCATCATACTCAGCAGGAGACCAGAGTCACTGCCTTGCACAAATGCAAGGTGCCATTTTAAAACTGGGCAGGACACTGCCCTGCCTTGCACAAAGTCAGATGTCAGAGGCTGCTGCCTTGCACAGGGATGTGGTACAGCAGATCAGCTTCTCTGCCAAGACAGTGGCTTCCACAACCTGCCGAGTCCCCGCAGATACCTTCAGAGCCCACTGCCTTGTTGTGTAGAAGAGTTTTATCTGTATGCAAGGGAGAGCCTTCCCATCAGATTCCTGCAGATCTCCAAAAATACAGCTTGTCTGACATATGGTGATAAGATGCTATTTAACATAAGGGAGTGGCAGTATCATAACCTTCTGTTGGCCTGCCTCCTTTGAATGCTTTCTATTAACTAAAAATAGAAGTTACTACTCTATGATTTAAATAGCTACTGTCTGCTTCAGCGGGTGTAGGAAATCTGCCATAATATGAACCCGATGACACTTGCAGCTTTAATTTCTTTATTAGATCTATTTATGCCAGAACTCATTTTGCCTCCGTTGACAGACAGTATGGAGGACTGCAGAATTATCCCAAATATGCAATGATGTTTGAGGGGTTCATTTCCTCTGAGCTGAAATACAGTGACTGCTCGAAGTCACGCAGCTTTGTCTCACCTTGACAATGGATCCGATGTCTGAAGCTGATTTTAGCAGGACTGTTCATTTGAACACAAACGTGATCAAACCAAGAAAGACCACATTTTCTAATAATCCCCTGTTGAACACAAGGTATCTGGTGCTCATTTTTTACTGTAATAATGCTGCTTTAGGGATTAACTATCAATGCTCTATGAAGTGACTTTACTGACCTGGTGATGGCATATTGCTACATAAAAGCCAGTCCAGCAAGCATTTTCTTTTCTATTATTTAAAGGAATTTAGTATTTGAGGCTTGAATATTAAAAAGAGCTTTTGTATATGAAAAACTCCTATTTAATTTTGCTGTTTTACATCAATGACAGTCATTCAATGACTGCTAAGGGAGTATATGCATACTAATAAACTTTATTCCCAGAACACTGCTGGCACTTGTTGATCCTTGTTTCTGACAAATAAATGAGTGCATGTGTTCCTGCAGTGTCAGTTTCTCCATCATAAGAAACCAACAGGGACCATAAAAACGATCGTCTTTTTCTAAATGGAAAAGGAAAAACATGACTGGAAAGAAAATATTATTTTTAAGGATCTAAAAGAACACAATTAAAATAAATAAATAGCTGAAGGTATCATTTTACAAACTGTGAGAACACTAAAATTCACATTCTGTAGGGAGGAAGTATTACAATGGCTGAGTTGTCACAGTAAAAATTCAAAAGGATTTTAAAGAGTTAGAAAGATCCAGCACTCAAAAGTACATTTATAGTAATTGATATTATTTTGTGTTGGGTGGTCAGTCTCCATGTAAATAAAGAGAAAACCCGTTTCCTGCGAGTAATGTGCACAATTTTAAATGAGAAAAGCCTTCCTTTAGCAATGAAGGTCTTGCACATGGAAA
>NW_010514720.1:21688-25135 GCF_000687285.1 Phaethon lepturus
TAAAGAATTCCCTTGTTCAATGTCCTAAAATAAAATTTAAAAGTGGATTCCCTGTTGAGGAGATATGCATTCGACACTTAAAACTGAAGATACGGTTCTCATAATTAAAGGCAGTCTAGGACTAGTTAGAGTGAATAAGCAGGCATAAATGACAATGAATTTTTAATGCTTATCTATTAAATATTTTTTCTTAACTTTTAAAACAGTTAAAAAGTCAGACTGTATGGCTGGGAGGAGCTGTGGCACTGGGTTGAAGATGAAGATCCTTTGATCTAGGTCCCTCAGTCCTGGCTGTGCTGTTAGACGTCGCGGTACAGTCCAGTAGCTGTGGCTGGCTCGTGGGATCGACGTGGGAGAAGGTCCACACTGCATGAACGCCTGCCAGGTAGCACTACCTGCAGAGGAGCAGGAGCTGGGACTCTCACACACCATATGGAGGACTTCTAAAATGCCATGTCTGCTCCTTCACAGTTTTTTGCAGAGTAAATTCCGACAACAACCATGGCAGAAAGAGGTGCAGCCAGGAGCACAGCTCTCCCAGACTTTGTAATTTCAGCCATAAAAATGTGGGTGATTCCACATTAAAATCCTGGGGGCAGATCTGGGTTTTAGCAAGCGGCAAAATAAATGACCTCTATGTAGTGTGTGCGCAGAACTGCGCTGGCAATTCATTTGAAGGCCCAGTCTGCATTAATAGAGGAAAGTCATGTGAAAGAGTTTTAGGAGCTAGCAGTATCTCTGGTTCAGAGGACAATGTTAACTGAGATTTGCATTTCTTCAGTTCATAAGAGGACTTGGTAGATGAAATGTCTTTTTTTTCCCCTTATTTTCCCCATATATGTCTTCATGCACTGTCTATTAAAATGAAATACTGTCAAATCTGAAGTGATCTTGGCTTCTTTTCGGCTCTCTTCTCCACAGTTAATACTAATAATAAACCTCTGTTATTATAAATAGTTGTCAATTAACAGGGAGAGAACATTTTATAGTTTAGCATGTCATATATTTTATTGCAGTATTAAATGTTTATGATGCAAAAGTTGGATTTTTCTCAAATCTAGTGATAAAACCATCCCAGTTCATGACTTTGTAAGCATCTAATTAATGGTGCAAAGAAAATGTTGAAGAGCAGATGTTTGTGCCTTCCATGAATTTACAAATTCAGTTCTTTTGCAGCCTGTCTTTTTACATCAGTGGCTTGCAGATGACAGCACTGTCTAAATACAGCACCCAGGGCCAGAATGACACAGTGAGGGAGCAGCTCAGAGGAACGGGTAGAACCCCATGAGAGAGGCTGTGCAGTTGCCCTTGATTACAAATCCAGCTGCATCCATCCATCAGTAACAACATGACACCAGATGTCCCACACATCAGCATAGCGAATAAAAGCAAGCTAGCTTACAGATCTCACTAGATTTAGACCCCCAAACAGCATGTAACAGGAAGACTGTTATTCTCTACAGCTGGGAGTGAAAGCAGGTAAACAGTCTTCAAAATCTCAGCTCCGTGAGTGGCCTTTTTCCTGCTGGTCTCCGAAAGTCATTTAAAAATCCACAATCTGCAGATGTTGAAAATAAGCACTGCACTCTCAACTGAGTTGTCTATGTACAGGACTGTCCTATTGCGCACTGGTTCGCTTGGCAAAGCTACAGATCACAGTGTTTGGAAACGGTATTCTGTTGTTTTCCTGGCCCCATTATTCCAGTTAGCAGGAATACATACATATGTATCCTTTCTCCACTTTTTTAAAGTTTCATTTTACACAGTTGACAGGATCTTGGCTAGTGACTTTGTCTTCAGCATCAGGGAATAGCTGGGGCTGACTTCATTTTTGTTGAAGCAAACACACAACAAATCAGCACTCTGAGTCCAGGGTAAAAAAATATCATAAATTAAGTGCATCCACCTATTCCACAGTCTTATCTGGCACTCAGTTAATGAGTCTGGACACGGGACATGTGGAAATAACCTTGAAATGCAGTATATATGCAGCTGAAACGTGATTTATTGACAGTATATCACCACGTGGCAAGTCTTTTGCTAGGGCTTACATTTTCAATATTAAATGCGTGCACATAAACGTACTATACTGTCATCAAACTGATGCAAAGGGGATTCAGAGGAGATGTCATAATGGTTACGAAAGTCAAAAACCTCATACAAAACAGATGCCTGTACAGCTTTTTATGAATTCAGTTATTTCCAATGCAGAAGCACAAAGAAATAAAATTATTCTATTTGAGAGATTTTATCTTCTTTTTTAGTCATCAAAGATCCTTCTTTACTGGAGAAACAATTGTGTCCTTTCGCTTCTTTTTCTTAACCAGAACTGCCTTAAGAAAAGATTAGTATGCTGTTAAGTGGAGTCAGTGAACTTCTGAGTAACAGCTGATTTTACTATGCATGTGAGGAGCTTTCACTTAAATACCCTCATCCCTTACTCCAGCCGTGGCTATTTAGTGATAGTATGTATCACAACAAGTGGTCTAAATATGACTCCATGCTGCAAAGCAAATAGGATAGATGAGTTGGAACCAAAACTCCCTAAAAGAAATAGATGGTGTGTCAAAAAACCTGAAGACCCCCAATATTATCTGGATGCATAAAACCTTCATCAGAGATACTTCTGTTTTCCTTGTGAGTCGTCTGAAGTGATTCCTACTGAACAGATAATAAAAGTGCAATTACATGCAGAGATTCAAAACTGCTTGTATATGTGTATTTGATGTTGCCTCTATAGATGTCATCTGCCAAGAGGCTGCTGAAAGGTGGTTATCTTGGCAGGATGCTCTGGGAACTGGGAAATGTTCTTCATTGCTGCAGAAAGCTGAAAGCAGGAACAAAACCTATGTCCTATGGAAAGCTTTTCCATGACTATGTGAAAGGTAGCCCCTTGTTCAGACATGCTCTTCCCCCAGTTGAAGATTCCCTCATGCACATGCCCATGGGAGTGGGCAGGAACATGGCAAAGATACCAGAGATGGTGCCAACACAAGCCTGGGCTGCTAGTAGGACAGGAATAATTTCAAAGGAAGGAAAATGCCCTAGAATACCAATTAACTGTGTGATTAAACCTGCAAGAAAAAGAATGTCTGTTTCCTAACACAGCTGACTTCTGGAAACTATTTCTTCTTTTGAATGGGAAGAGAATAAATTACTCCTGATCTCCCTTGCATTACCGTTTCTTAAAGTTAAGATTAGAAAGTGACTGGACAAGTAAGCAACACTCAGAAAAAGTATGTCAGTACTTTCGTGATAAAATTTGCATAACTCCTCCAAATAAGCAAACATTGTAACACAGAGCTACCAGTGAACTGGGCCATTAACTTGGAAATCTGCACAGCGAACAGTCAGAATTCATGGAAGAGCAGCTCTACGTGTCAAGAATTATTAGTCAGTTTTGGAAAGAGTAAGAATTACAAAGTACCATCTGATTTCTTGCAGGGA
>NW_010514720.1:25166-27284 GCF_000687285.1 Phaethon lepturus
GAGTACAGCTGCAGCTTAAAGAGCTGGCAAAGCCACAGAGGGCACATTTTAACATAGTTTGCAAATATTCGTGCCATAAAATCTATTCCTCTGTGCAAATGGGAAGGATTTCCTCTGATATTATGTACTCTTCTTCCTTCTGCACGGCAAAGGTCATTGGCATGGCAACAAAATCTTCATTTCTCAAGAGTCCATCTGCTGCTGGTATACACGCCTCATCTGAACTCACATAATTCTTTTTTGATGACATCCTACTTGGCTGTTGACGATCTGTCGTCACAAGCACACAATCACAATTTCAGGTGAAGAATTAGCAGCAGCAGCAACAGATGGACTTCTGAGCAATGAGCAAACTATTCTCTGAGATCAGGAAGAAAGAAATACAGGAGAGGAATCCTGCCAGAAATTTTTTTTTTTTGGTAAATCTTACATTTCACAATTTCTCAAAAACATCAGCAGCTGATGAAAATAAATTATTTTCTGTAATCTGAATTTTGTAACAATTCACACACTGAAATATCCTATACACACTGAAATATCCTACACATACTGAAATATCCTACACACATCCTCTCAAATATTGGTTACAATTCAGCTATTGTACAGAATTCCTATTCAAATTGTTGCTAAATCCTGTCATGCTAAATCCTGTCACGCCATCAACTATGTAACTCTCTTCAATATTTTTCTAATAACAAATATTAATCATCAGTAACTCATCATGAATCAACTTTCACAGTATATTTGAGGCTGCAAGCAAGTAATCACTAATTTATTTGTGGGATACTAGAACATGTATCATTCCAGAATGAAAAATGACCCAGAATCTGTTCTCTGTAACATGTGCAGCCAAAATAATTACATCAGCTTTGAAGTTAATCTACATGCAGTGTTGGATCTCAGTGACAGATCACAGTGTGTCAGCTGGAGTAAAGAGTCCTCTATGGGAGGAAAAGGAGCAAGCAAATTTCTAGAGAGTCTCAGGTTTGTTGAAGTCACACTGTCAGAAATACCATCTGTCTGTGTCTCCCCTCTTGCCTGAAGCTATCATCTCGTGCAGGTGTCACATGACTACGTTGTACTGTTCGTTGTGCTGTCCTGCAGGATGTTTAAAATGATGGTTTGTGTTGAGACACTGTAGTACAGCATTGGATCACCACCTCATCACGAACCTTGGCACGACTATGCCATCCGACTCAGCTGTAAAAGGTAATGTCAGAGACTGCCAGATTTGGACAGCTTGAGCATGGAAACAGGCAAGGAGCATTGCACTGGTCCTGAATAGTCTGCTTATTGGGTACTGGATTTTTAAAGTGTAACCTGCAGAGATGAGGGGACTTTAAGCCAAGTGGAGGCTGGAAGAAGTTTAATGCCAGAATAGGATGCCCACCTTGGTTCAAGAAACCTGTGTGTTTATTTTGTTTGGATCTGGTCTGAGAAGGGGGATCTGGTCTCCTCTAGTCATACTTATGTGATTTTAAATACCTTTTAAACAGAAGAAGGATTTTAAATAATCCTTCTTAAACCTAGGAGTGTCAGAGAGAGTCCAGGCTGCCAGGAAAGGGCATTAGGCCTCTGTGCATTGCCAGAAGATACCTTCATGAGCTGCATTTATCACCTACTGACCAAGCTGTTCATCATTTTAGAGACCAAAGCAGAACTAAGAGAGGGCTGCCAACAACTTTTAACGACCTAACATCATCCTTACCTTCAGCAACTCCCTCTCCACCTCATCACTGACGAGATCTGGGGGTTGCCTCCTTTCCCGACAGTGCAGGTTATCGGTGGCAATGGCATAGGGCACCTCGGTGGCATCGAGTGCCCTTTCCAGCCGCAGCTTCTGGGCTGCCAGCAGGCCAGTCTCGGCATCTAGGTCCTCTATCTCCTTCTGGAGCTCAGCCTTCCAGAAGTGTATGTCCTGCAGGCGCTGGCCCAGGGCGGATGTGGAGTCCTGCTGGGCGTGCTGGGCGGTGGCAGCGGCATGTTCGGCCAGCTCCTTGGCCTCGGCCCGGCCACGCTCAGCCTGCTCGCAGCCGGTGAAGGCCTTGTGGTACAGATATGAGTTCCTCTGGTGCCACTCGGCGGGCCAGTACTTGGCAGTGCGGAAGTCGGCCGTGG
>NW_010514721.1:0-3708 GCF_000687285.1 Phaethon lepturus
GTCTGGCCCCAGCCCGGCCAGAGGAGCTGCTCATTCAGGGACCGGGCACTGGGGAGGGCAGGGCAGGCAGCGCCGCCAGCAGAGCCCAGCCGCCCCGCACGGCATGCGGGGACACCGTGTCCTTCCCTGGCAGCACCTCGCGCAGGGCAGGGGAGGACGCTGGGGATGGTGGTGCGGGGCCGGGTGAGGAGCTGGGTGGCAGCGGTCCAGCCCCATCCTACGAGCTGGCTGCCGGGGAGCCCGGCACAGCCAACAGTGGGAGCAGAGGCGAGCACAGGAGGAGGAAGCGCTGGCACTCAGCGCAGAGTCTGCAGCCCTCGCATGGCTCTCCTGCTCCTGCAGCCCTCACAAGGCCCCAGCTCTGTGCCGCCGCGGGCAGGGGGTCCTAGTGACAGCCTGTAAAAGCCCCGTTGTGCACGGCTGAGTCGTGCCCGGAAAGAGGGCCACTCACACACTGGAGGGACTTGCATAGCAACGCCGTGGCAGGGCGCAGAGCGGGCGCCAGAGACCACCCAGCTCCCTCCCTCTGGCCATGGCTGCTGCACCTCCAGCTGCCGGGAGGGCCCAAGCCCCCTTGCCTCCTGGCAGAGGAGCCGGCACTGAGGCAGCAGTGGGTGCCTGTGCCCCACTGCTCCTCCCGGTGGGTCTGCCCCCCACCACTCGGTGAGCGGTGACTTCGTGCGCACTCACAGGTGCATGAGCACGCGCACACATTACAAAGCCCACAAGACCCCTGTCGAGCAAAACCCCCCAGTCTCCTCGGTTTGTCTCCTGGACAGGCAGAGCTCCCAGCCCCACGCGGGGCAGAGCCCGAGGCACTGCCCCAGGGCCTCGCCAGGCTCAGTTGCAGCACAGGCAGTATGGGCTGGGCATGTGATGGACAGGATTTTGGGACGATGCAGGAATTTGGGAAGAAAGGTGCCCTGCAGCCCCCAGGACAGACAGCCAAGATAACCTGCCTGATCCAGGTAAGGGAACTGGGGGAGGTACGGCAGCACCCGCTGCCCAGGCTGCTCTCATCCACAGGGAGCCCAAAGGGACCCACAGGAAAACCGTTCATGGACAGGTATTTACAGCTCAATCCCGCTCTGGGCCTCCGGTTTCCTCCCTGCTTCCTCCTTCCCCACACCCGCAGCACCCATCAACAGAAATAGTCCCCAGTCTAAAGCTGGAAAGCACAAACAGGTCACAGCGGGGCTGCAGGACATGGGCAAAGACAGATGCAGCGTTCAGGACTGGGGGGCAGTGGCACAGGTGGACAGGGACAGGCAGATCCCCAGTGGGGTCCCACAGGAAGGCAGGGAACAAGCAAAAACAGCCTCCAGGTCACCAGGCACTGGGAAGGGAAGGGCAGGGTGAGGACAGCAGAGAGAGCTGGGCTTTGGGATTGGGAGCCATCACAGCAGCTGAACGAGGCTCTCCAGACCGGAACAGGCCAGGGCTGAGGTTAGGTATGCATTTAGAATTGAAAGGCAATAAAAGGAGAACTGTGAAAGGCACAGGACAAAGCTATTTTTAAAAGGGCAGAACCACAACCATTTTTATTTGCGGTTCCAAATCATGTATTTGTGTCACAGCGTCTGATTCTTTGCATGATTGCTGAAAAAAATAAACTTTTAAAAGTCTGCTTCTGTGCTCTTAGCCCCTCATGGGACATGGATTTTGGGACAAGAGGCACTGGACAAAGAACAGTCAGTGGGCTGGGGCTGAATACCAGGTGGGGAAGAGAGAGGGCTGGGAGGGAGTGACAGGGGGGCAGGCACGAGGCTGCATGGGTCAGGAGTGGGGCCAGGGCTGCCCAAGCTGGCTGGCCTTCGAGGAGGTCTCAGCTATAGCCGGGCTGCGCTCCCCTGGGAGGGTGACAGCAAGTAGCAGAAGGGGGCCAGGTCTGACAGGTCCCCCAGACACCGTGGGACACTCACAGGACAGTCCCTGACAGGAGCTTGGTCTCTCCACACATGTTCCCCACCAGCTCCCCGTGGGCCAAGCGAGTGGCTCCCGCAGCTCCAGCCCACACCAGCCCAGCACAGTGGGGCCAGCATGTTCCTGCTGGACTCAGGGCACAGGAGTGTTTTTGCTTCCTGACCCTTTTTCCTTCACCTGGGAGGGTGCAGCCTCGTCCCCCCCCAGCAGCCACCTCGCAAGACACCAGAGTTGCCCGTGTGCAGCCACAGGCATGCCCTGCCTGCACCGCTGCCAGACCGTGGCCAGCTCTTTGTCAAACGGAGCCAGACTTGCACGCAGCCCCTGCTCTGGGCTGCAGGATGGGCACCGGGGGCTGCATCCAGCCCCAGCGGACACGCAGGAGCTCCTCTGACACAGCAGGGTGGGAACAGGGGTCCTGCGGGGCAGGGCAGCGCAGCCCAGATGCAGGGACGAGCAGGACAGAGAGCAAGCCATGTTGCCCGCCCTGCCAGGTGCGCCAGCTGCCAGCGCGGGGGGACACATCTGCAGCAAGGGGCTGAGACCCACAGGGAGGGATGCAGCGCCAGCCAGGAGGGAAGCGCCTGGCACAGCTGACTCTTCCAGAGAAGGTCCTGGGCTCACCAAGGAGAGCCCTTCCCTGCCAGCAGCAGGCTGGCACCTCCCTTGCCCCGCAAAGGGACACGAGACTCAAATGAAGCCCGGGAGCGCTCAGAGCCATGGGGCTGCGCAAGGCAGGGAGCGCTAAGCTGGCTCTCAACAGACAGCTGAAGCAATTGTGCAACCCATGAAGGCAGGCAAAGGCCCAGGACCTCACCTTGCTCGCTAAGAGGCCACCGTTGGTCCCTCCAGAAATCACCCACCACTATCTCAGGATCTCTTCTTGCACTACTGGGCTGCAGCCACCCCAAGGACCCAGCCCAGGCAGCCGCCTGCGGCTGCACCAAGGTTTTAGGAGCAAGACAACAAACTCGCAAGACACGTTTTTTCTGTGTAAACAAGGACTTGGACCTTCCAGCCACAGCAGCCACCCCAGGGTCAGGAGCCTGTCAGAAACTTTGGACTTTGCTGAAGCCCCTCCCCAGGGTCTCCAAGGAGAAAAGGGTGCCCCATGGCCCAGCTCTCCCTGTGTAGCTCTGTGGACAAGATCAGGCCCATCAAAAGCAACAAGTGGGAGAATTTGTGGAGGCAATGCCTTCACCACTGCCCTCAGCATCCTGCTGTTAGCATCCTGCTGCCAGGCTGTAGGGCAGTGAAGGGGATGGAGGAACACGGCGGCAGAGCGGAGATGGGGACTCTGCTCAGAGACCTGGAAAACCACAGGTCCAGGTGCTCCCAGCAGAGAGCCCCTGGCAGCATCACAAAAACCATGCGCAGGTGCCCGTGGACACCACTTCAGCCAAGGTCAAGCAGCCAGAGCACACCAAGGTCGCACCGTACCCTGCTGCCGATTGACGCCCAGCCCCGGGCTCACTGCAGGCACGTGCCTCAGAGCATGCCGAGGGCTATCAGACCAAACCTCAGAGCCAGCTCCAGCACAGGCACAGGCGCGTGTGCGGAGGCCGGCACCAGAGAAGGCCCCCCTGCCCTTGCTGCCCTTCCAAAGGGAAACCTGCAAGCTTCTGGGCACTGGAAAGGCAGCGGGGTGCTCAGCCCCGGCAGCAGGTCCTGGACTCACCTGTAAACCCCCGGAGCGGGAACTGGCACTGGGAGCACGGGTGCCCTGTCGTGCTCCACCGCGCAGGCAGCGAGAAGGCAAATGGGAAAGAGCGGGTGACGGGCGGG
>NW_010514722.1:0-1668 GCF_000687285.1 Phaethon lepturus
AGGCGGTGCCCGAGGTGCCCAGTGCTCTGAACAGGGAGTCGCAGGCACCAGCCAGCCCCGCGGCACAGGACGTGCTCTCCAGCCTCCACCGCTCAAACCGGCGTGTTTTGCTGGAGCTCGGCTCATCCAGCATGAGCGCCGGCTCCTGGCATGGATGCTCTCGGCAGCTAGAGGTGCTCTCAGGGTGCTCCGTGTTTTGGTTTGCTGTTTTGGGAACATTCCCAGTTTTACGGGGGCTTGGGGTCTCTCCCTGTCAAGCCCAGCTCTCCATTCCTCTCCGGGGTTATCCCTGAGACTTCAGTCTTGTGCTTCCCTTTCCACATCAGAAATAGGAGCTTAGTTGTCTGCTCTCCCACCTCTTTCCAAAGCCTGTCTCCCAGCAGTCTGTATTTCGCGGGGGTGGCGATCACCCCTCTGGTACCCTTAGTGTCCTGAGCCATGCTCTCTGGGCTCGGAGGCTTTCACCAGCACGCGTCTCTCCTTGTTTCTTCCTGTCCGTGTTAGGTACAGGTAGTTTTTGCTGTATCGTGACAGGTGTAGGAAGGATGACTTGCAGCTGTCAGCTACACAAAGTCCCACCCAGCAGCCGGGGACCTCCATCAGCTCCGCTCCAGGTCGGCGGCGGGGCAGCTTCCCCAGAACCGCTGAACCTTCACAGCCAGTTCCTCACTGCTCTGGCTGTTCGGAGAGCTTCACATTTGATTGACTGGCAGTTGTTTAACTGATGACGTCAGAGGCTGTATGAACGTGCCAAGTCCGTAATCCCTGAGCGCTGGACCCATTGCAGCCCTGCAGACCGCTGCCACACTGAACTCCTGGTGTCCCGAGCCTAGTAGGTGCTGACTGGATGTCTGCTTGACGTGACCGTGTGACGGTGCCATCAGAGGCACTGATCCGGCATCACGAGTCCCTGTCCCTCAGTGTACGTACATCCCTTGTTCGATGGTTCTCACGTGTCCTGATCTCTGTTCACAGACCGTCGTTGCAGAGCAAGGCTTTATGTGTCACGGGCTTCCGCAGGTTCTCCTGTCTCCATCCTGCCCAACGCAGCTTTCCTTACTCATTTCCCTTTACCCAGGGACCTCATACAGTCTCCAGAGCATACCAGGTTTTTAAGCCCTTTGGCATCATTATCCTGTTGCCTCTAAATAGTAAGCTGGCAATTATGGAGAGAACCGATATGAACTGATACTGTGGGCTTGGCATATAATTTCCTGATTGCATTACAGAGATAGGCTTAATGACTTTCTGCAGTGCGTTATCTTCTGCTGCGTCCTCTGCAAATTTACTTTTCACTCTTTCTGGGACAGTCAACTCCCTGATCTTTGAATCCAGCGGAGGTGCAATGAGTGATGTTGTGTGTCACCCGAGCGAACGACTTGCTGGGTGCTGCCAGGATGGGGCTGCTGGCAGCAGCCATCGGTCATCACTGCCTGTGCAGCCAGAGCTGGTGCGTGCTGCTGTGCCTGAGCTCTTCCTGCCAGACCTGGCTGAGCACCCCTGCGGCCGAGCACCCCTGCGGCCGCGCAGCCCTGCGGCCGAGCACCCCTGCAGCTGAGCACCCCTGCGGCTGAGCACCCCTGTGGCTGAGCATCCGTGAGGCTGAGCACCCCTGCAGCTGAGCACCCCTGCGGCTGAGCACCCCTGCAGCCGAGCAACCCCGCCGGC
>NW_010514722.1:1978-4480 GCF_000687285.1 Phaethon lepturus
TGAGCATCCCTGCGTCTGAGCACCCCTGCCTGTGGCTGAGCACCCCTGCAGCCAAGCACATTTTCAGCCAAGCACCCCTGCAGCTGAGCACCCCTGCGCTCGCCTGGCCTGCCCCTGCAGACAGCACCGGGGTAGTGGCTGGGGTTCAGCGCCTCTGCCCGAGTAACCCTTTCATTTCTGTCTTCCCCCTGACTGTGCCACTGATCCCCAATTTGATGGCTGTCCTGTTTCGTGGCTGAGCACCCCTGCAGCCAAGCACATTTTCAGCCAAGCACCCCTGCAGCTGAGCACCCCTGCGCTCGCCTGGCCTGCCCCTGCAGACAGCACCGGGGTAGTGGCTGGGGTTCAGCGCCTCTGCCCGAGTAACCCTTTCATTTCTGTCTTCCCCCTGACTGTGCCACTGATCCCCAATTTGATGGCTGTCCTGTTTCCAGAGCTCTGCTAACATTTCCTGCAGTTTATCTTTACTTTCTTCTGTTGTTTTTCCCTATATCAGGAAACCATAAATATGTATTTTAGAGCCGTCAGTCTTTTCCAGTGTGCACAGCACTACCTCCTGAAAAAATCCCAGCAGCAGATTTTTAGCTAAAGGGAAGATCGCAAAAATAGTTTCTCCCTTATGGCACATTGCAAGTTTCTCTTTTAGGCGAAATTGCCCAACCCTGACAGATGTATCTGAAGTTTTAAAAAATATGGGTCCCAGTATTTCACTGAAACTGTCATCCTTGGTAGGTAAAGGAAAATACCACTTTTATTATGCCCATTGATTTCCGTTGGATCTAAATACGGACCAAGATCCATCCGTTTCCTGCTGCAGCTGCGTACACGCAGTCAGCAAGCTCTCGTGTCTGTGTTTTGAGTAGTGCTGTTTCAGGCTTGCTCCATGGCCGAGCTCTGCTTTGCGTTTCCGTGTGCAGCCAGGGGCATTGCTGAGAGCCGTGTCCCCTTGCTGGCTGCCTGAGCCTGCGCAGAGAGCTGGGCATCGGCTGCCTGCGTTGCGGTCCCGAGCCCTTTGGTGCGTGCGCTCTGAATCAACATGGAGAAAGGCAGGGCTTTCTGCTTGGTGCTGGCTCGTTGTGCCCCTGGACTCGGCACTGGTGCGTCCGCACCTCGAATCCTGTGTTCAGTGTTGGGCCCCTCACTACAAGAAGGACGTTGAGGTGCTGGAGCGTGTCCAGAGAAGGGCAGCGGAGCTGGGGAGGGGTCTGGAGCACAAGTCTGATGGGGAGCGGCTGAGGGAACTGGGGGTGTTCAGTCTGGAGAAGAGGAGGCTGAGGGGAGCCCTCATCGCTCTCTACAGCTACCTGAAAGGGGGTTGTGGTGAGGTGGGGGTTGGTCTCTTCTCCCAAGTAACCAGCAATAGGACGAGAGGAAATGCCCTCAAGTTGTGCCAGGGGAGGTTTAGGTTGGATATTGGGAAAAATGTCTTTACTGAGAGAGTGGTCAAGGACTGGCACAGGCTGCCCAGGGAGGTGGTGGAGTCACCATCACTGGAGGTGTTCAAAAAACATGTAGACGTGGCACTTCAGGACGTGGTTTAGTGGGCTTGGTGGTGTTGGGCTGGTGATTGGACTTCATTATCGTAAAGGTCTTTTCCAACCTTAATGATTCTGAGATTTTATGATTCTGTGACTAAATTACCTCTATTTCTTCCCTTACCTTCAGCCGAGTGGAGGCAGCCAGTGTTCCCAGTCTCACCCGGTGTCCCCAGGGTCCCCATCAAGCAGGGGTGCTGGGATGGGACACGCACTGCTTCTCCTGCCCTGGCTACATGGCCAGTGCCTGGGGACCTGTCCTGGGGGCTGGCCCAGCACTCCCCCCTGCCCCAGCACTGCCCCGTTGCTGCTAAACACACACTGTGCAGTGGTGATGCCATTTGTGTCTGTCACGGGGTTTTCAGACGCTGGGTGTTTGCTGAGTTGAGGGGTGCTCCCGTGCCCCAGGAATTCCCATCTCCTGGAAGTACTCAGAATTTAGTCTGGGGTTGGTCAGAGCCTCTGCCAGTGACTCGCCTCCTGGAGCAGTGTCGCCTCAACCCCTCCCTCTGGGGGTCTCTGTCCCTGGGACGCGCTCAGGCTGCAGCAGCAGGGCTTGGGGCAGTCAGTGGCTGAAGCAGCAGTAGCTTTGGGGCCGGCAGTTCCCGGGGAAGCGGATCCCTGAGGGGGCTCTCCTCCCTGCTGCAGTCCGGCCGCTTGCGCAGGGTTGCCCGGCTGGTGCGGGAGCATCGCCCCAGTGCTGTAGCTCCTGTCCCCGCCATCCCCTCTCTCAGGCTTCGTTTCTCTGATTGCGCAGTTCCTCCTGACTCTTGGTGTCCTCTGGCCCGTCGCTCCCCAAGAGGGGGCCTTGGGCTGGGACCCTGACGACATGCTCAGCGTGTCTGGGGATGCGCCGGGCTCCTCGGGTGAGGTTGGGACGGCCGTGGAGCTGGGGCAGCCCACCAGCACCGGTGCTGCTGCCCTGCTTTGTGACGCTCTCTCTGAGCCATGGCTGAAGGCAGGCTGG
>NW_010514722.1:4540-4795 GCF_000687285.1 Phaethon lepturus
GGGGTTCAAAGCGTGGCGTTTCGCAGGGGCTGGCGCTGGGCCGCAGATCCCTCTGGGCAGCCAGGGTGGTCTCGGCCGGTTGGTGCTCCACAGCACCTTCGCTCTTCCTGCGCCCCAAGGCAGCCTCGGCTTTGAGCGGCTCCGGGACGGCGAGGAGCGGAGCTGCCTGGGAGCTGCGGCGGGATGGAGGTGGGAGCAGCACCGGCGGCTCCGCTTTCCTGGCTGCCGGAGGCTGCGGGCAGGGGCGGGCAGCTG
>NW_010514723.1:0-348 GCF_000687285.1 Phaethon lepturus
CCAGCGCGGCCGCCATTGCGGCGAGGCCTCCCAGGCGGAGGGCTCCGGGGCGGAGGGTCGCTCCGGCGCACCCTTCCTAAAGTGGCCAAACCGCGAAGGCGAAGTGCAGGGAGAGATTTTTACAAATGCATTAACAACAAAGAGGGAGCCAAGGAGAATCTCCATCCCTTACTGGATGTGGGGGAGCATTGACACCAAGGATGAGGACACGGCTGAGGTACTTAATGCCTTCTTTGCCTCAGTTTTAGTAGCCAGACCAAGTATCCTCAAGGTATTCAGCCCCCTGAGCTGGAAGACAGGGATGGAGAGCAGAATAAACTCCTCATAATCCAGGAGGAAGCAGTTAAG
>NW_010514724.1:0-11449 GCF_000687285.1 Phaethon lepturus
TTAGTTGCCGGCTGGGGCTAAGCCACGACAGCTGCTTTTCTATTGTGGTAGAATAGTCCCAGGATTACAGAATTACCAGTCATTTGTATGTTGGTCCCAAATCTCTATTGCCATGCAGTCTTTGCATGTTAGCCCTCCCAGAATTACAGTTCATAGAAGAGCTCATTACTATTGTTTGCTCACTGATTACTAACTGCTCTCTATGGCTTCCTATACCCAGGAAGAATGAAGCATGGTTTGGCAACTGAGGCACTAATTCTTGTTCCTGAGCAGAAAAGGGGCCTCTCTCCAAATTACACAGATTCAGGTGGGAGAACTAAATCAAAACCAACATACAAACTATCAAAGTGGACCCTTACCTCCCAAGGAGGAACTAGAAAGAATACCCTCCTCAGGTCATGTGCTTAACCCTAAAATGTTGTACCACAAAAACATTGCCAAAAAAAAAAAATCTAACATTGCACCAGTGGAAAAAAATGCCATAGGCTGGAAACCACTGGTATGTGACTTAATAATCTGTCATTGTTCTTAATCCTGTTATTGTTTTCTTTGTTATTTGTTTCCACAGCAAAATTCCAGCAGTGTAAGAAAATGAATACCAGTGAGACACTGTGGAGTCAATCTGAAACTGTCTGGTGGTTCTTTCTCTCCTAGCTTGTTGCTAGAATAAGGTTTAACTCTGCAGCCTTTACTTCTCTGATATCCCCACTAAATGCTATGGAAATAGCAATGCGAATAGGGAGTTGGTGAACTGAACAGATAATCACTCATTATTCAACATCCAATTGCCTTTGGCTACTATCACACAGTATACTTTGCTGTGTGAGAGCTTGCTTGTTGTCCTGGTTTTGGCTGGGGTGGAGTTGTTTTTTCTTCCTGATAGCTGGTATAGTGCTGTGCTTTGGAGTTGGTATGAGAATGATGTTGATAATACACTGAAGTTTTTAGTTGTTGCTAAGTAGTCATAGTGCTTACTCAGTCAAGGACTTTTCAGATTCCCATGCTCTGCCAGTGAGGAGGTGCACAAGAAGCTGGGAGGGGGTATAGCCAGGACAGCTGACCCAGGCTGGCCAAAGAGATATTCCCTGCCATATAACGTCATGCTCAGTATGTAAACGGGGGGTGGGAATCGCTGCTCGGGGACAGGTTATCGATCACCGGGTGGTGAGCAATTGCTGCATTGGGCATCACTTGTTCTTGTACATTCCTTTGTCAGTATTATTATTATTATTATCATCATCATCGTTGTTGTTTCCTCCTCTCTTGCTGTTCTACTAAACTGTTTTTGTCTCAACCCGAGTTTTTCCCGATTCCCTCCCCCGTCCCACCGTGGGGGGGAGTGAGCGAGCAGCTGCGTGGTGCTTAATTGTTGGCTGGGGCTAAACCACGACACTTGTACACTAGGAATCAAATTTCCTCCGTTTTAGAACATTTCTCTCCATCCATTATATCTTTCACTCTCATTCTCTGCTTCTAACTTCTTTATCCATCCATCAGTCATTCTCCATATAACTGAATATATTTTGAATTGATAAAAAATGCCAGCAACACTAACTCCTTTGACTGTATGTCAAAGCCCCCTCTCTGGTTTGTGGTTCTGCTTATGGTTAACTCTTCTGAATGATCTTCCTGTTCATCCCTAGCACAAAGAAGCCCCACCTCACTTTTTATAAATAACAGTCATACTCTTTGGCTATCTGTAAGTAGCTTTGGCCCCAAAGAACACTACAGTCTATACGGAATAGCTAACATACTTAAAAATGCCCAATAAAGATCTGAATTATTTTTGAAAATTTTTTTCCAAGAAAAGGTTATAACTTAAAAGTCTTAAAAATATGACTATGGAACTATCCTATTAGCCTGTGTAGACCTAATTTACCTACTCAGTACAGCAAAGATTAATATGGAAAAAAGAGCTTCTACTGTGAAAATAAAACAGTTTCTATAACATGGGAGTTAAATCTGCCTTTATGAATATTAGAGCTCTCTCATGATCTCACTAGAAATATTTTATTTCTTGTACAACATGCTATCTAAACATAAACCTTGGCACAATAAAGTTTAATTAAGGGTCATCTTACCTTCAGTAGTACAACATACAAGTAGTAGATTTTGCACAGCAATTCTGCTCTATATTATAATAAAAATAACTATGTTGATAAATATTTTTTTGGATGAAAGTATTGTAGTAATTGAAAGAAAGTGGTACCTTACCTACTAACCAGGTATCTGGCCACATTTTATAAATGTTTACATGTACACAGATCATTGCTTAGAGGGTATGGTAAAGACTGAGATGTTGCCAGTATGTTATATGATACAATGACTTTTTTAGGAAGAAAAGCAAGTCTACCATCATTTTTTCTAACCTATGTGGCATGGCTTTACACTGATGGAATCTTTGCATAGGGGCAAGTGTACAAAGCAGGCCAGAAAATATGTTTTCAGATTTTTCAAATACTAACATGTATGAAGAGGAGCTCAAAGTAGGAGAAATAAGTTTTACATTTCAGACATAACACTTTATTAAAACATTCACTACTCGTGTCTGTGGAATATCATAACTGTTCAAGTTTTGTAAATTAAGATTCACAGTAAACTTAATCTGTGATATTAAAGAAAAGTCTGGCCAAGTTCTGTTTTCTGAGCTGAACCCATAGTATGAAAGAACATATAATTTCAGGACTAATATGGATAATAATTTTCAAATTAAGGATGGAAATTCTGCACTGATATACACTATATACAACTCCAGTGAAGAGAAAAGGATTATGTGGTTTATATATCAGAATTTGGTCCTCAGATTTAACTGAAAACTGTATCTACCAAAAAGGATTTGTAACATCTGAGATTTTACAACCTCTGTAGCCTTCCAGACATTACCAAAATCAGGAAATTAAGACAGTATGAGAATATTGTTCTAACTAACTCCAACAGTGAAGGAAATAACAATTCTGACATAGAAGCTAGAAGAATCCCACAGGACTGATTCCAGTTGTGCCTACAAGACCCAGTCACAAAGGATGCAGGGTGCAGTAAAGCAGGATGCCTTAAATGGGTGACTTTATTTAGCATCCAGTGTCAAAGTCACAGACTTTAGGTAAAGTCACAAGCTACCTTCATATCAAGGGCCATTCAGCTGATATCTCATTGCTAGCAAATACTCAGAAAGTATTGCCCATGGCTCTAAAATTTCCTAAATATATGGGATTTTTTATTCTTTAATGTAGTTTTGACTCTAGCACTCATGTCATATTACAATATTTTCATGGTAGCTGAGCAACGAAGTATGTTCAGTTATACCTTTAGTCCCTTCTAACACTTCACAGTGAAATTTTTAAATCTCAAAATTCATTTAGCAAGTTCAATTATTTTCTTCCAAGTAAATAGTTTGACAAACATATCCAGAGCTTCAGTACACCATAGCTATTCAATTAATTCTAGCTATTTAATTTCCAGTGTCAAATTTGTTTTTAGGAGAAACTATAAAAAATGAGATCATGGTTTTTTTTGGTGATAATTACAGATTAGCATGTTTTGTGTGTAATTTAGGTCCTAGACTTTCCAGCCCTTACCCCTAGAAGCCTTAAACACTACCTAATTTTAAACAACAGAAATATTCCTACTCCCAGAACTTCATAGGCGAGATTTTCAGTACTTCTATTATTTTTAATAAAGTGGTCAACCTCAAAACATGCAAACCTATGGAATAGGAGTTTCACATTCTAAAGAAGCAAGTGAGCACTTGCTATGAAGTTCAAACAGCTCCAAAATAAATAAATCAGTATTATTGTACTCAACTGCCTTGGATTATTTCTATCAAGTCTCAAGTCAAGACTTCAGTGAGAGAGAGGTGGAGGAAACCTGAAAACCGGCATTCTTTTTGGAACACTAGTTAATTTTTAACTGGTGAAAAATAAGACTGTTTCTACAGCAAGAATGCATTAGATCCTGCCTTTCAGTGGCAAAACAGAGCTTTCAAGCCCTTAGGCACATTATTCTCTTTCAATTGTTCATTTCCTCTCTACTGTTCTTCTGTGTGCAAGAACTGAACAGATTTTTATTACTCTAAATAAAATACTATGGTTTGGTTTTTATAGAACTTCCTCAAGAATTTGCGAGACACAAATGCATTTGCCTGTAACAGGCATAAAAATGTTTAGAAAACAAGCCATGTGAATAACAAAGCAAATACTTGTAAAGAGTTCCATGATATCACTTTAAAGTAACTTTTATAACAACTTGAAACTTTAAAATCATTTTTATACAAGTTGCATTTTTATTCCTTCACTGTTCTGTAAAGATGTTGCTCCAACAGAAGCTGCTGTGATCCTGTTATCCCTCATTCTCATCCTTCATCTGCCCCTCTATCATCTCAACACATCAAACAGAAGTCTTGTAATAGTGGATGCAATGTGTCAAAATGATAGTCCTTTCCATGCTTACTTATATTTCTTACATAGCTTTCTTACATAGCTTCCTAACAAATGAGCAAATGCTTGATTCTTAGTGCAAAAGCTGAGATTAGCTTTCTGCTTCTTAAGAGGCTCCTAAAATTAGGAGATCGAGTTTACAGTTACAAGTGAGCATCAGTGCCCTGGAGAGATTTTCTAAGAGTTTGGGTGGATCCAGCCTTTTCCAGGTTTTGAAGGATGTGACCCACAGACTGAAGCCTTCCTTCAGTTAAGCTGGCTGTGTAACAGCATAGCCCTTATAACTTGCAAGAAGTTTTATAACAGAGCATGAAGTCTTGCTGCAGAAAGAGTTATGTTGTGATTCACTGCCCAACGTAAATGCCGTGTGATTGGAATGAGACATTAATGAAAAAGAACCCCTCAATATTTCTTGAAAACAGAACACCTGATATCCGCTGATTGCAGTAGTTGTGATTACACTTTTGATTCCTTCAGAGCTTACATATATCCAGATTTAACAATCTAGCTAAAAGGACAACTAATAGCTCTAAGAAGTAATAGACTCAAAGTGACACAAATAGGACATAATTTTCTCACTCTACAAATTTATATTAAATACCATGTACAAAATAGCTCTTTACCATCTAGTTTCCATAAGTGTCACCCCACAGTCCATTCTCACATACATTTTATTTTACTATGTAGTTCTTCAGTATCACCACAAAGCTTAAACTCCCATACTGGGTACAACAGGGCCAGCACCTTTAAAACCTACTAAGTCCTGCTCCTCCTTACATTTCTTATGTATTGCCAAGTCTGAAGTGACAGCATCTCTTCTGAATGACATGTGAAATAGATCGCGAGTGGCATCCTTGGGTGCTTTTGGTAAAAGTAATTGCAATGCTTTGCCTAAATTCATTTGGATAATTACATGGCTCTCATTTGAATTTAGCCTGTTAGCTTTTGCTAGAAGAGTTCTTGTTCACTTCATCCTGCAAGCCTTTTTGCTTTTTCTCCCTTTCAGCAGTTACTGAATTTCAATAGAAGTTGAAATACATATTTCTCTTTGGGAAATCAAGCACACGGAGAATTGCAACAAGGCAATCTATTATTTTAAAGTTGTGTCAGGCAGAATGTTTGTATTTCTTTAAGATATGCATCAAAAATTTGTTGTTCTCATGAGTTTGTGCACCTTACTTTTTTGTAATTTACAATACAGCTTTACCAGGATGGCTGCTTTCTATATTTTCCATGAGTTCAACATGAATCAAATATTTATCCCTCCCCCTCCAAATTACTGAGAAATAAGCTTATATTAGCTTGAAAATAGCCTGTTGTAAGTTAAAATCTTGGGTTTATCTTCCTTTGATTTGTCTTTCCATATAAATATTTCACAGACTAGTAATGATATCTGGTATTAGCATACAGCAGGCAGCTTGTGATTTTCTTTTCACAACTATTTTCTCGTCTCACCACAATATGTCGATGTGACCCATTTATACTGGTACTGTGTTTCTCCCAGCCAACTGTTGCAAATTGCCAATGGATCCCATTTCTTTCTTTTAAAAATCCCCAAAAGATATTGAGACCATAAATATGTGTGATCAGCGAAAGAAAGAATGGACTGACAAGAGCAAGGCCACGATAACTAATTGCCTCACTTCAATTTTGCAAAGAATAGCTCTGCAATACTTCCCACACCAGTCAGTGGTTTCCCACCCACTGCGTGGCACGGGGCGAGGCCTTCGCATGCACAGAAAACCTGGGAAAGGAAACCCGGGAAAGAAAACCCATCACCGAGCTGGCAATTAAGGACATTGATCCTGCTCCTGCCAGTTCTGTTCTGAAGGTTTAAAATGACCTCAGTAATCAATTGTTATTAAAACGCATTGCTCGACTGAAGCGTGCGATGCATATTTGAAGAGTATAGCATAAGCATCAAAAGTTCCTCAGTATCACAGCATCACATCCATATTTAAATTTGAAAGCCTGAAAATATATCCTAACTTGCTGGGATGTTTGTATTTCAGGGGTGTTTTGTTTTTCCAGTTCACATATTCTCCGTGTTAGCAACAGAGAGATAAGAAATATAGTGCTAATTACTGAGTCTGTAGGTGGCAAAAAGAGAGAAAAAGGGATTGGGACCAAGGAGAGAGCAAGATGGGAGAGCAGAAAGAGGCTACATGGCTTCATTACCAAAATCTTTCCAATTCCTTGTCCTACAGAGTAGAAAGGGTTCCTATAAACTTTTGCAGAGCTTTGCATAAGACATGAATTTAAAGGGTATTCAAAGCATCTTTCATGATAATTAGACCAGACAAACAGTTCCAAGTATGCTTAACAGACATTTAAAAGACTAACACTACTGTTTCTGGGAAAAGATATAGCTGTCCCACAGTGAGCTGCACTGAGGTAGTGGATTCTGTTTTCATTTAAAGTGTAAGTAAAAGCAAGTTTAACTTTTTCTGGAGAAGATGGGAAAATTAAAATAAAATAAAAAAAGTATACCTGCACAATACGTTTATTAATGAAGTACAAAATTGAAGTAAAATAAGTCAGGCTATCATCAGATAATTCAGTAGGTACAGCAATTCAGCAATTTCTAAAAGCATAATATCACAACGAACCAGGCATACTGCTTCACTTCAGGGTTAAAGTTTCCTCATCAAGTGAATCATTGGCTAGTGAAACGGAAAACAGCTGCTGAACAGATAATGGGCAACGTTCCAGGTTATTTTTATCACTATTTTAGCAAGCCATACATTCAGAATTACATTTTTGAATGATTTCTGGAGGACAATCTGACAAGAGAAGAGCCAATAATTTAATAAAGTAACATAATTCTCCTTTCCCACAGTACTCCGTTAAATGATTGGCCATTAAAGTAAGTTATCTTGAACCTTTGATCTACCTTCGAAAATTTCCTTACCTTGCGATGAAGCCTTCATGAGTCTAGCAACCTTATAACCTTAATTATAGATATGTCTGGTAATCCTGCTCTGCTGTCGACTCAATACAGAGGTTCATTTCTGATAGCTATTGAAATTCACCTGCTTCTTTCTTCGTGAGCCTACAGTCCATTAGCAACCAAAGATCCCATATAAACTGGCTTGCCATTTTCATGGTAATGGAAGATGTAAGGACAAGAGAGAGACAGAGTTCTGAACAACAAAAGCCAGACAAGAAGGGATAAAAATATCTTGTCTGATTATTTCTTGTATTAGTCCATCTGAGGGAAATAAACAGTTTTCACCATCAGTTGCCATACATAGTGCATTCTGCTTTACATTACCAAGCCCAGCTAGAGGGATTTTCTAGCAAACATACTAAAATTTGGAAATGCTTTTCCATTTTCACTGCACGTTCCTCTTTGGTCTTGTTAACCAAACTATTAACACTTGTAGGCATTATTTCTCCTGAGATCACAGAGTAGCAAGAAGATTACACCACAGAGAGCCTTTGAGGTCATCAGTCCTGCTCCCCAGACACATGCGGTAGATGGGATCATAGATTCAAGCTGTTAAGCCCCAGAAGATGAAGGCTACTTGTACAATGGGATGGCATTAAGGATTTGGAGTTGTCTTTACTATTCTGTCGGGGAAAAATAACTCTGTCCTCTCATGGAAGCTGTGAAACATGAGCTTTCACTGTAATTTTCCCTGCACTCTTGAGTCTGACTCCCTAACACACTGGAGAAGGCTCTGCTGTGTTTGTAGGTCACTAAGATTACAGGCTCAGCCCTTCAGGCACCCCCTCTTTGGGCAGGGATGGTTATGGATCTCTCTTCCCACCAATAACATTGTGAACCATGCCTGTATTTCACCTATGCATAACTTCTGCAACAATGTCCAGTGCACTTGATAATTTTATAGTTCACCTAACCTGAAATTTGCTCTGTTCCTACTGTCAAGCTAATTAAATCCCTTCCCTCAGTAACTCTGTATTTCAGTTAGAAGAAAAACAGAGTTTGTATCTATTGCAATGTATCCTTTGGAAAACCAGAATAATTAAACTTCCATTTATATCAAAGAATCTTTCACATTATTTGTCTGCTCATTATTCATAACAACAGCACAATATTGCAATAATTGGAGGTGCATTAAAATTTTGCTTTTACTACCTATGCATGAAAGATATACACATGGAAACTGTTGAAGCTGCTCAAGACCCAAGCACTATAAATAGTGCTTTACTGTTAGTGGATAAAACAAATCTCCCAGCACTGGAGCACAGCACATCCTATTAAATGTTAAGCTCTGCCTGTGCTAAAAGTGAAACACTACATCAACTGATAAACTAGCCTGCAGGTAAGGCATACAACTGGGAAGAGTTTACTCTGACTCTGCAGCTTCCCCAAAGCAACACAGAAGCAGCTTATTTTTCTTATTTTTCTGCCTCAGCAATGGCAGAAGCTGTTATAAGACACTAGGTGGAAACTCCCGTACGCTATCAAGAGCAGTTTGCTGTCCAAGAGCTGGAAGCACACAAATTGGATCACTCTTTATATGCTTTGCCAGGCCCTTCTACAGCTGCACTGAGCAACAGAAGGTGTATTGCATAAAATACAGCTGAGGCCGGGAAGAGCAGCCAGGAGGAGGAAAACACAAGCTTTCAGGTCTTGCTGGAGGTTGTGCAGTTCTGCCCCGAAGATATCATTATTCAGACTTATTTTGAAGGCTGGCTCCTGATTAAAGCTCAGCATGGACCTAGGATGGATGAACACGGTTTCATATCCAGAAGCTTTACCAGACAATACAAATTACCTAATGAAGTGGAGAACAAAGACTTGTCTGTACTTTTCTGCCATGATGGCACTTTGGTTGTTGAAATGAAGAACTTGGTGGGAAAGAATTAGAGTCTTGTCCATAGTTTATTGCTGAGATAATTTTATTCTTAATATAACAAAATAATATAATTCAAGCAATGCTGTAGAGTGTAGTAAGCATGTGGTTGTATTTATATAACAGTAAAGGAAAATCTTTGTATATATTTCTCAGTATGCTGAATTTATTGTTTGACGTGAAATGTTAGATTGCTTGCCTCTGGCTATATATGTGCTAGTCACAGCAAGAGAAAAAAAAATCTGTTTGATAACATTGAAAATAATGCACATTTATGAGTTCAGTAGGAGGAGTTGTATTTCTAAGGAATAAGTATTTGTCATACATATTCATAATCCTTAAAGAAGCAATAGACAGGTTGTGAGTTTTATGGAAATTTAATTTACATACCAAAAATGCTGTTTTCTAATTTTTGAGATTAAATTCTTCTTCCTTAGGCTCTAGAAAAGCACACAAACTGAAGGATACTATAAAGAAAAAAACCCCTATTTCCACAGTTCAAGTTTGCATCCAAAAAATCCTTGAGAGAGTACTTTTTAGAAGTGTGTTGCATGTTTGAAACTATAAGAAAACAGAGTAATCACTGACTATATTTGTTTGAAAACACAATAAGTAGAAATGTTACTTTCTCTCAAAGACAAATTAATTTGAAAGAAAACATTCAAAGACATTTAGAAAATTGTTTTTGTTTAATGTATTCTGCTATCTATTAGCAACTAAAGAAAAAATATATTGCTTACAAATACTCAAAAGTATCAAATTCTTCCTTGTGAAGCCCCAGTAATGAAAAGGATTACTCTAGCACAGATGTCTTTATTCTTATGCATTTTAGGTAGTCTTGTTTTTCAGTCAGATTAATATTTTATTCTTCACATTGCTTGACAGTTTAGGCCGAGATCCCACAACTGTGTCTTCAAGAGCAAATTTTTCTGCCTGTGTATAGTCCCACTCTCCCTGTATCAACATGGGCTCTTACATGGATCAAATTTTAAGTACAGGGGTTCCTTACTACAGACACAGGTTTAATTTCTGTCCCAGTTTCTCTTCTTTCAAGAGAGCGGTAGAGATGAAAAAAATCCACTCACTATATCTAGTATCTGGTCTTCTCAACATTAAAAAAAAAAATGCTGTGAGTGAGTTTGTAAATACTCAAAAATTTGAGGAGATCTGCAGCTGCAAGTCAAACTGCCTCCTTTTATATGTACTGGAGATGAGTATGACTGCTGTGCTTTACTATGAATAGTAAAGGAATGTGTAATGGAAAGTGCCAAGTAAAATACAGACTCTTTATGATAGTCATCTGCTGTTTGGACAAATCAAAAACATATTCAAATGAAACTGAATACAAATAGAATTTTAAGAATATGAAAAATATCTGATGAACAAAACTTGGGCTCTCGTTAGCTGAAGCTAGTTTAAAATGAAAGCCCTAAGCTTGTACTTCTGCACATGTCCATTCATTAGAAAGATTCATGTTATGATTGTTTAAACTTGAAGGTATTTGAAGCAATTGACTTCAGAAAAGTGGGTAGTTTAATTCTTGCATTTTACTTATTACTTGTACTAAAACTCACAAGGAATTTGTGCAGAATAAGGTCTGGATTGTAAATTTCCATCACGTGCAATTGTTTTGGTTTTTGAATAGAACAGAAGTCAAGAACCTAATGTTTTCTAACAAATCAAACCAAATATAAAACATATGTCCCTACATTTCCACTCAACCCACACTTTTCCCTCATATTGCCTGTGTTTAATTTGTATATTGGTTTAAGATTATAAGAGGATGATCATGACAGAAAATCAGATCTAGATTCTAAAAACTTTTAGGTCAAAAAGCCTCCTCAGCCAGGTATCTGATGGAACATATAACATAGATTAAAATACATGAATTCTAGATACAGGTCTGGATTTAAACTTTACACGCCAACTTTCTAAAAGCTCACCCATGGTTTCCATATCGTCTTATGGCACAAGTGTTGGGATATAGTTCAGAATCACCAGTTAGTAACTTGCTTTCGTAATTTTTGTTTACAGAGGATTTTGTAAATTGTGTCACTTAAAATTATAGATTTTTATAAAAATTATTCTACCTATGATTGCAGTGATGGTATTCATAGCCCTTGAGATGAAAAAACAGTTTTAAAAAAACATAACTGATTTAATGTGGATGTGGTCTACCTGGACTTTAGTAAA
>NW_010514725.1:0-283 GCF_000687285.1 Phaethon lepturus
CTCTGGCCGACGGCTGCTTGGGCGCAGCCCCTGAGGAAAGGCGCTCCAGAAGGGCGCGGGATTGGCGCGGGATTGCTGCCGCCTTGCAGGAAGAGCTTCCAGTGAAGGAATCCGACCGTCGTTTGAATGTCTCTGATGTAAATTATAAGACGGAGATACATATGTAAAGAAGTATCTGCATGTGGGTGTGAGCCAGAGGCAACTCCAGCGCTTTAAAAGCCCTTTTTCAGTGGGGAGGTGCTGCGGAGTTCAGCCGCTGCAGTTTCCTGGTGGCTCAGAAGGG
>NW_010514725.1:314-2564 GCF_000687285.1 Phaethon lepturus
GGTATTTATGGATGGCCCAGGGAAGGAGGTCAGTGCCATCAGCTGTATTTCAAACCCGCGGCCTGTAATTATCCTCTCTTCCCAGAGGGGATTATACAGGTATTTTCTTTATCTTGAATGCCCGACCTGAACCAAGTCCCCATGTCAAAGAGTCTCTCTAGGAAACGCCGTAATCGGCTCGAAGGCCTTTTCAAATGGAAGGATGGAAGGAATCTTGTTTTTTTTATCTCTGGGCTTTCCAGATTGCTGGGTCCTGATAGGGAAATGGATCTCGGACCCTCGGAAGAAGGGGGGGAGCAGGGATACAACTCTGTCAGCCTCAAACTATTCCCATGAGAAAGCTAATCAGGAGCGGTCCCATGCCTATGCAAATCTCCCATACTTAAAATTTTGTTTCCAATGCAAATCAATACATTAGGTCAAATTAAATGTTAAGGTGCCATGTGATATTAATTGCTTTTTTCTTTCTGTGCCTCTCTTCTACCCAGCGAAGTACCCGCCGTGTGTCACTGCAGGTCTCTGCTCCTGGGGAGCTTTGGGACGCATCGAAGGGGCAGGAAGGTTCAGCCTCCCCGAGACCAGTGGATACGACGTCTCTGTTACGGACGGTACCTGCTCAGTTCCTTGTGTCTTGATAGGAATGGCAGATCAATGGAATAAACAAAATTTACTCAGACCTCTGCAAAAGCACCCTGTGCTCCTTCAGGCCTGGGAAGGGGATTAGTAAGCGGTTTGCAATTAACAGTTTCAGCTAATGCATTTCCCTGCTTTAGCATTTAGGAACGACTCTGCTTCAAATGTGCTGCTTGCTCACAATATTTTGTGAATTTTTTGGAAACTGCTCACGAACAATTTGTTGTGAGGTCCCACGCATTTCCCTGCTGTACTTCATTTTATGGATGTGGCCGTGCTGTCTGGGGAGCCTCTGCTGTAGCAGCCTGAACAGTAACCTCAGGGATACCCCGCTGGAAAGCAGCAAATAATAATTAAAATGTCCTCCTAATGAGTGAAACCCAAGTGCTCAAACCTTCGCAGGAAATGAATGAAAAAGGAGTTGGATTCTGCTTTTGAATGTCAAAGTGCATTTGCAGATATTTACCGGGCGTGGGTTTTGCTATTCATTGAAAGAGCCGCTCTGATGCAGCGGTGCCCCGTCCCCTCCCCTAATGCTGCGCTTCTCACTCGTACCTTTGCGCCTTCGTTGGAAAAGTCACCTTAGTGTGGTAATGCAAGATTATTTCATTCCCCTGATTCAATTTTTTTTTTCCTGAATCTGCAGCTAAGCCCTTTCATACCTATGTTAGGAAAAAACCTATTTAAAATTCAGTTCAATTACTAACTGCTCCGGACGGACCCGCGAAGCTCTGCCTCTGCTTGTACCGACTTTGTGTTTCGCAGCACAAAACACGCAGGTGTCGGGAAGGCAAGAGATGGAAACGGGAGGCTGGAGAGCCCGAGGATTCAAACCAAAGGAACTGGAAACCTGCGCTGCTCCGTGCTGACGCCAAGGAAAGTTTCTCATGCAATGTCACCCCCAGCCCGGTTCAGCCGAGCCGCACGGCAGCGAGCGCTGCCGGGCTCGCGCACATTCCACCGCTCTGCCCTGTAGCATTAACCATCACAGGTTTATTCATTTATAGCAGCACAAACTCCCATTACATTTTGGCAACCAGTCTACGGGATCTTTATGTGTTTAAACAGTATAATCCATTTTACAGTAACATGCTTGAGAGGTTTTCCCTGTATTCCCTATAGAAGCGCCTGAATTTGTGTGGCTTGGATCTACATAATCTAAAAAGGGAGAACAAAGCTGCAGTGTCTTTTGTGAGCGGCGGCGGATCCTACGTAAGCCACGGTAATGTTGCTATCAATTTGTTAAAATGCATTTAGATTATTGAAGGGCGAAAGACCCTTCAGCAAAGATTAGACATGAATAATAACAGAAAAATACTTCTCTTCATATAGAACTTGCTGCCAGCCCGCAGAGCACGCGGGAGGGTTTCGATCTGAGCCTCAGACCGCAGCAATGTAAATCTGTCGGTTCTCGGTCCCCCTGCCGTTCTGGAGTTGCCGGCTCGCCCGGGGATCGCGCCGGGGAGAGGCACCGCTCGCCCACTGTCGCAGCAAAAGTGCTTTTACTTTTCCTTGCTGGGAAGATGCCCTGGGCTCCCCACGCCTGTGCCCTGGCGGGATGTCTGGCAAAGCAGAGGTGTTGCAGCCCGGTCAGCACCGTGCCCCGGGCAGGACGCG
>NW_010514726.1:0-292 GCF_000687285.1 Phaethon lepturus
CCGACGGCCCCAGCAGAGCACTGGAGGTTGCCTAAATACGGCTTTGCACAAGGGAGCCGGTGCAGTCGTGTCGCATCAGCTCAGGCCCGCTTCAGGGAGCGATGGTTTTCTTGCAAATTAAGCCATCTCGGGTTCGCTCTGGCGATGCAGCAGCTCGGGGGGGCTCGGGGCTGCCTGGGCCCGGGGCAGCGGTGCAGGTCTGCTGGTCCCTGCAGCATGGGGTGTGGCGCGAGTGAGGGTTGTGCTGGAGCGGGATCGGTCCCTTGTCACCGGGTGGGCAGGGCTGGCGCCA
>NW_010514726.1:627-1138 GCF_000687285.1 Phaethon lepturus
TGTTTTTTGTTTTGTGTTTGTTTTTTTTTTCCCAGCTGGGAGAATCAAAATGGAAAATATACTTTTAAATCAGTGTTTTGGAATGAAACATTTTTCATTTTGAAATGTCAGTTTAAAACGGAACAATTCATTTTGAAATGCTTCAAAACAAGAAATGCCCTTTTACCACCTCAAATCACTTTGTTTCGATTAAAAATGTCAGCGTTTTCTGTTCTGGCACTTCATTACATGAGTCTGTTTCACTGTCTCAGCCTGGTCCAAAGGAGAGAGAAATTTAGAAGATGGTTGAAAATTAAAGATTTCTTCTCCCAGCAGCCTGGGTTTGCCCGGTGCCCGGCCGGCAGCCCCCGCTGCCCTGTTTTCTGTTCTGGCACTTCATTACATGAGTCTGTTTCACTGTCTCAGCCTGGTCCAAAGGAGAGAGAAATTTAGAAGATGGTTGAAAATTAAAGATTTCTTCTCCCAGCAGCCTGGGTTTGCCCGGTGCCCGGCCGGCAGCCCCCGCTGCCCT
>NW_010514727.1:0-342 GCF_000687285.1 Phaethon lepturus
AACGCAGTTGAACATTTCCAGCGCCGAGTAAACCATATGTCTTCGTAATTTGATTGTGCCCCGGTCCCCCAGGTACCTCCCAGCTCTATTGAACACCGATGGAGTTATTTAGAATCATAAATAATATCATCAAAGAGGGTCTGCTGGGTAAACGGAGCCGGCGTATAAATTGTCGGCGCGCGATATTGATTGTTCTGAGCTGACTAATGAATTATTCTGTTTAAGGGCCCGTGGAAAGAACGCTCAGCGTTTTCAAGGCAAGGGCCCTTTGAAGAATTTCCCCCCGGCGCTGCTGGGCTTTGCCGTCCCGGCCACCGCAGGCGGCGAGCGCGGGCTGGGACG
>NW_010514728.1:0-1869 GCF_000687285.1 Phaethon lepturus
TTAATCGCGGTCGGATCTATCCCGGGGGCAAAACCAGCCTTGGAACCGTATTTTTTCGGAAGGCGAGCGCTTGTTTCCTCCATTTTGCAACCCGGAATGGAGACGGGCACGGGTTTATTATTACTATTTTATTTTTTTTTATTTTTTTTAATCCCTGCATACCAACCACCTCCCCAGGAAAGGGGCCCCTTTCCCACACCCAAGATTAAATCCACCCAACGCAGGGTCGGAAAACAAGCCCGGAGCGTTGCTGATCTCAGCCAGTCTCAACAAGGACGGTCCCAGGACATGTTTCCCGACCCTTGACGGACACCCCCCCGTGACCCACGGCGTGATTTGGGGTCAGACGACCTCCCCAAAAGTCAAGAATCACCGAAAACGCTGCGGAGGTTTAAAACCGACGGTTTCATAATCACGCCCCCCAAAAAACCATAAAAATCCCGGCAGCCGAAAGCCCCGGCGCTGCGGGAGGAAGCGAAAGCACCGACGAGAATAAACCCAACGAAGGGGAACTCGGCAGCGTCGAGTGGGGATGGACGCTGGTGGCTTCGGGGACATCAGGGAAGCTCTGAGATGTTCCAGTCTCTCCCGGTGTCCCGTTTCGGGGTGACACCAAGCGTTGAGCGGCAACTTCTAGGTGTCAACCTCTGAAAATCAGATAAAAGGGGAGTTTTTGAGCTGCTGGCTCAGGTTCTTGGTTGAGTCATGGATAATTAATGGATCTGGCGGCCTTCCAAGATGGGGAACTGTTGGGCAATGGGGGATCCCGGGCCAGCCGGCTGGGGGTGCTCAAGAAGCGGTGGGGACGAGGGTAGAGGACGTGGCCAGACCTGAGGGGGCACCGGGGGGGCCACAGGACCCCTTCCCCGCAGTAGTGCCTTGGCCAGGACCTTCCCCGGGGTCTTCATGCCCCTCCGCTCGCCCAGGGCAGTTGCAGATGGACGCCCACACCTCAGTGGAGACACCGTGGAGCTCATCCCAGACCAGGAGATGCTCAGGGCAGTTAGAGATGGATGCCCACACCTCAGTGGAGGTGTGGACCTTTTGGAACTCATCCCATCCCATCCCCATCTCGTCCTGTCCCATCCCATCTCATCCCATCCCATCTCATGTCGTCCCATCTCATGTCGTCCCATCCCACCTCATCCTACTCCCATCCTGTCTCATCCCATCCCATCCCATGTCATCCCATTCCCATTCTGTCCCATCCCATGCCATCCTGTCCCATTGCATCCCATCCCATTCCATCGCATCTCATCCCATCTCCATCCCATCTCCATGCCTGTCCCATTCCATTGCATCCTATCCCATCCCCATCCCACCCCATCCCTATCCCCTCTCATCCCATACTCATCCCATCCCATCTCTATCCCATCCCATCACATCCCATCCCATCTCCATCCCATCTCATCCCATCCCCATCCCACCCCATCCCTATCCCCTCTCATCCCATACTCATCCCATCCCATCTCTGTCCCATCCCATCACATCCCATCCCATCTCCATCCCATCTCATCCCATCCCCATCCCACCCCATCCCTATCCCCTCTCATCCCATACTCATCCCATCCCATCTCTGTCCCATCCCATCACATCCCATCCCATCTCCATCCCATCTCATCCCATCCCCATCCCACCCCATCCCTATACCCCATCCCCATCCCATGCCATCTCGTCCCATCCCATCCTGTCTCATCCCACCCCACCCCATCCCGCCCCACGCCTGGTCCTTCCCCGCTCCCCCCTTCGCGGAGGCATCGTTTGGCTTTGCTCCTTACGCTCCCCCCCGATCCGGGCGTCCCTCTCCTCCCCGTCGCCCCCGGGGAGGCGGCGTTTTGGGGAAGCGTGAAAAAAATCCCCATTTTTTCC
>NW_010514729.1:0-319 GCF_000687285.1 Phaethon lepturus
GGCGCTGCCAGCGCCGGGGAAAGGGCGACTGAAAACCAGCCGAGTTCAGCATGTTTATCCGCGAGTGCGGAGGCTGAGCAGGGAAATGATGGCTCTTTATAAACACACGGGGGGTAAACACCAGGCAGGGGATGAGCTGTTTAAGTTAAAGGACAATGTTGGCACAAGGACAAAGGGGATGAATTAGCCATGAAAAAGATTTAGGCTGGAAATGAGAAGAAAGCTTAAAATCATCAGGGGAGTGAGGGTCTGAAAGGGCCTCCTGAGCAGAGGGATGGAGGGAAGGAGCCAGCAGCCCTTCCCGGACGGAGCCCGGTCC
>NW_010514729.1:847-1130 GCF_000687285.1 Phaethon lepturus
CCGGGGCGGCCTGCAAACAGCGGCGTGCTTCGGTACTCACGCTGCCTTCACCCCATGGCATTGCGGTGAAGTTCGGGAACAGCCTCGCTGTGCGAACCTCCCGACCACTGGGCAGTTCAAACCTGTTGGGCATTAATCTTTAAAGCCCAGAGCTCGGCGCTGGAATTATGCCCTTTGAGGAGAAGAGCTCCCTGGGATGGCCGGGAGGGATGGGTGAGAAAATTCCCTATTCCTGCTCAAAAATGCATCCCAAATATCCCTGGGAAAATTGCAACGCAGCTTT
>NW_010514729.1:1341-1584 GCF_000687285.1 Phaethon lepturus
GGCCCTGCCCTGGCCACGCCCCCCCCTCACCCCAGGCCAGCCGCTTTTGCCCGCCTCTTGGACGGGCACCCGGTGCCGGGCGGCGTTCCCGGCGCCTAAAAACAGCACTGGCGCTGCACATGTGTGTTTTTTTGTAGTTGTTTATACCAGGTGTGTGCTTCGGCGGCGGGGGCTTTAATTACAAGGAGGAAGAAATGCGCTCGGCGGTTTTGCGTTACAGATTGGAGCGTAAACCTCACATAA
>NW_010514730.1:0-336 GCF_000687285.1 Phaethon lepturus
CGCCAGCCCGGCGTCTGGTTGTGCGCGGGTGCCCGCTCTGCCTGCAGGGCCGCCCTGCTCGCAGCCTCCTGTAGTCCCGCAGAGCTGGGCCCCGTGCCCAGCTTGCAGCTCACGGATAGCCTGATGACACCTCCATCTCACCTTCTCCCCTCTCCTCCCCAGGTGCCTCACACCTTCCTGAACCTGAAGGAGCCATTTTATGTGGGGGGAGCCCCTGATTTCAGCAAGCTAGCTCGAGCAGCCGCCATCTCCACCAGCTTTGACGGAGCTGTGCAGAGGGTAAGGCCGTGCCGGGCAGCCTGGGGCAGGTGTCTGGCTGGGGGACGTGCCACCCGC
>NW_010514730.1:468-5871 GCF_000687285.1 Phaethon lepturus
TCTGCCCCGGCACGTGGGTCCATGTGCACGGGGGCACACCCAGCTGAAAAGTGGCAGCGGTGGGTGGCAGAAGGGGAGGTGAGGGCATGTCACAGGAACATGGGGGCTTGGGGCTGGTCCCCCCAAGGGTGCTGGTCTCTGTCCCCCCGCCAGCCCCGCAGAGAGCTGGGGTGGTGAAGGCTGATTCTTGTGCTTCCTCTCGCTTGCATCTGTCAGATCTCCGTCAAGGGCGTGCCTGTGCTGAAGGAGCAGAACATCCGCAGCGCCATTGAGATCTCCCCGTTCCGAGGCCACCCCTGTACCCAGAAACCCAGTCCCTGCCAGAACGGAGGCACTTGCAGCCCGCGGCTAGAGAGCTATGAGTGTGCCTGCCAGCGGGGCTTCTCCGGGGCTCACTGTGAGAAAGGTGAGACTGCCAGGGTAGGGCTGGCCGTGGACCCTCACCCACTAGCCAGACTGCTTCCATGATTAGCTGGTGGCAGCAGGACAGCGCACCGTTTAGGCCAAGCCTGAGGTCTTGCCCTTGTGGAAGCTGGGAGGGATCCAGGGGAAGCTAGCTGTGGCATTTGCAGGCTGGCACTGTTGCGCAGCTGTGAAGTTGAGGCAATGCCATTTCTGAGAAATGCAGGCACTGTACTGCATGTGGCAGGGCAAATGCTGCTGCCCACGGGTAGATCACCCAGCCCTGTCACCTCCTCCTGTCAGTGCACTCTGACCCTGTCTTGTGTTGCTGTGCTCACTTGGAGCAGCCTGGGGCAGGGAGACGTGGTTTGGTGCTGTAGCAGATCAGGGTTTCTTTCCTGCTACCTCCCTGAGATTAGCACTTGGGCCATCACAGTGTCCAGGTTCCTCCCCAGCTTCAGCCACGGAACCAACAAGGCTGCAGATTTCATGACAGTTGGCTGCGAAACAGGGAGATGGTCCAGACTCATGGACTTTAAAGCCACAGCGAAGCTTTCTTAGAGTGCCACAGTGCTGACCTGCCCCAAGGGATGGCAGGTTTGTGCATGCCTTCGTCCTTTTATGAATGCTCAGTGTAAAGGGGGATTTTCCTAGTCTCCAAAGACAGACAGGCCATGCTACGTTGCCTGACAGCTCTTCTTTTTTCCCACCTCCAGTGATCATCGAGAAGGCTGCTGGAGATGCAGAGGCCATTGCTTTTGATGGTAGGACATATATGGAGTACCACAATGCCGTGACGAAGAGGTAAGTTGGCTGCTGAGCTGAACCAAGATCAAAACAAGGACTTAGGGCTGTTAGCAGGAGGAAGAGCTAGCGTTGAAGAAGTCCAAGTGCAGTGCTTAAGGAGGGGCAAGCCAAACTCGGGCTGTGAGCACCCATTTCCAACCCTTACCCCTTTGTTGGCAAAGGGCACTGCAGTGCCTGGCCAGCTTCAGGTCTGGATGCTGGGCCATGTGGGCCACCTTCTGGGTTAGCATAGTCTGGTTTGGGAGTGGGATGAAACTGGCTGAGTGTGTTCCACGAAGATGGTTGATGTGGCCTGTGCCCTGCTCCTGGTTCGGTGCGTTTCTTTACCGATGTGCTCAGGATCGGGTTGTGGGCTGGGTGAGCTGTGCTGAGGGGAGAGGTAGCTCTGCCTGTGGCTTAATTCACGCCTGTTTGCCAGCTCCTTTGTCTCCGTGGCTGTTTGTGCAGCAAGGGTCGGCTCTCCCAGCAGAGACAGGCTGTCGCTGCTGCGGGACCTGGCTAGCCTTCTCCAGCTTCTGCTTGACCCTGACCCCATGGGCTACGGGTACGTGTTCGGACCCTGTGGTCTCTGTGGCTGTACTGGTCACTGGCACTTCTCTCTCAAGATAAGCAGAGCCTGGTACACAGCTGCTGGCTGAGGTCCTCTTCAGCCTCTGGGCTGGATTTCTCCTACAGGATACTCTCAGTCTGCTACAGCCTGGCTCAGTACCCTTCCTCAGCACTGTGCTCCTATAGCCCCTGTGGCTAATTCCCAGCTCCACGGCACTGTGGGACAGGATAAGGCTCTGTCCCTCTGCCTCTTACACCCTCAGACTCCCTGCTGCCCTAACACCCTGCCTGGGGAGGACGTTTGTGTTGAGTGGTTGGTTGTCGGTCTCTGTCTGTCCGTCTCTTCTCAATGTCCTTGTTTCTTTGTTTTCAAGCCACCTGACCAATGAGATCCCCGCGTAAGTACAGTCCTCCCCGCTGCCCAGCTCCTCCCCACCGTCATCTGCCCTCCACCACGTCTCCCATTGCCACCCTGACCGCCAGCCCACCCGCAGGGGAGCGCAGGGCAGGTGTGGGGGCAGGAATACAGGCCCTCTCCCAGGGGTCTGCCATGGGCAGGCATTCCCGTTTCAGGGTGAGGAGGACCCAGGTACCGACTGCAGCTCTGGCGGCTGTAGAGGGGCCCAAACGCAGCCAAGACGCAGCAGGAGCTACGCTGCCAGGCTCTGCTGCAGCCAGGCGTTGTCCCAGCAGCGTGCTGCAACTTAGCCTTAGTTTAAGTGGATGAGCATGGAAGAAGAAAGTTCCTGTGACTTCCCTCTTCTGTCAGCAGCAAAGGCATTGGCGATGGAAGTAAGGGATGCTAACCCTGCCCTGACTTCTCCAGTGCGAATGTGGTGTTGCTGCCATAGCGAGGAGGCCAGGCTGGGTGCTAGGAGAACGTTCCCCATGTTCGGGAGTGCACGGGCAGCCCCTCACAACATGCAACGCAGCCGGGGGGGACGAAGAAGGGCCTGGGCAGGCAGATGGGGAGAAGGGCTTCTTCCCTCGAGCGGGCTTGACAGCTCTTGATTCGCCGTCTGTCTGTCTGGCTGAGTGGCAGGAGTGGAAGAGAAGCACTGGTTCACGCAGCTGTATTCCCCACTATGTGGGGGAGAGTTTGAGCAATACCTGCCTGTCACATCCCCATTTCACCTCATTTTCTGCAAGCTGGGGTCAGACAGAGGCTCGGGAGGCTGAGTTGCGTGCACGCATGCATGTCAACACCGGGGGAACCACAGAGCCCATCAGCTGCGTGTTCACAACAGTTTGGGAGGTGCTCTGGGTTGCTCTGGTGTTTTGGAAAGGACTTTCTGGGAGCCAAGCATCCTCCTAAGCTGGACAGTGCCCTACAGCAACGGGAGGGCTGTAGTGGCCTGCGTGACAACGCCGTGTGGCAGAGCGCCCAGCTGTCCCTCTGCACGGCCACGGGCCGCATCCCTGCAGATGAGCAGAAAGCTGCTACCTTTGTGTCCTGCCTCTCCCAGCGCGCTGCAAAGGGAAGACCGCCATTCCCAGCCTCCTCCCTGCCTGAGCCAGCCTATTTTGGCTGTGCATGCCCCATCCTGCAAGGGAGCTTAGCGCTTCTCCCCAGACCCCTCTGCTGGGATTTGGCAGCGGCACTCGCAAGCCCCGCCAGGGCTGAAGGACCCCTTGGGCTGCCCATAAAAAGTAGTTTCTTCTGCCTCCAGGCAGACACTGGGGTGTGCCTTGGGCAGGACTAACACTCCGATTGCTTCTCTCGGCTCTGCTGGCCATGACATGCCCGTACGGGTTTTTTTCAACATACATTTATATATACACATCTAGTTAGAGCTGATTGTCATGCCAGGCCTGTAGCCCCTAACGCTTGCAGGCAGTGCCAGCAGGACAGCTGGGGTCCCGGGTTTCCCCTTCTCCATGCACACCCCGCTGCCCAAGTGCCACAAGGCTGACTCAGAGGCCTTATGTGACGATTTAGCTATCTGCCTAGGTGGGAGCCCGCTCTGCGACGTCCCAAAAAACCCGCCTGAGGTCTGCCTGCAGGGCTTCCCAGGAAAAGGTCCTCGTGCAGGGCCACGGACCAAAAGCTCCCTTCCCCCAGCAGTGCTGCCCACTGTCCTGTCAGTGAGACCCTTTGCTGGATACACATCCCAGCGGGGCAGCACGGGTAACTAGCAGGAGCACTGATGTCCTGACCCAGGAGAGCATCGCAGAGCGCCTGCGCCGCTGGGACAGGGCTGTGTTCGCTCTTTGGCGTTATTATGCTCACCCTGGCTAAGCAACAACTTGCAAACTTGTCTCGCTGGCTCGAGGAAACTCGGCCCCAAGGACAGTGGCTGAGGCTTCCTGCTCACCCTGGGAAAGCTTCTCAGTCTGGGCATGGTGTAGGGGGAAGAGCTGTTGCTGCTGGGCAGGGCTGTTCCCTGTCTGTGAGCGGGGTGGGAGGGAAGGGTCTCCTCTGCTGTCCTGCGCTTATCGCATGCTCCCCTTTCTTCCTGCATCTAAGTCCCGAAGCGCTGGACTATCCTGCGGAGCCCAGGTGAGTCTGTGCCAGGCTTTCAGCTCTTGTGTCTCGTGCTCTGCCGTTGCTGCCTCAGCATGTCTCTGTCTCCGTGCGTGTTCTGTGTGTCCATACCCTTGGCTTTTTATTTATAAGGGATACAGCTCTGCAGGTGAAGAAGGTGAACGTGAAGGAAGCCCTGTCCCTCCAGCACAGGAACAGCAGCTCCTATGCAGCTTCTCGTTCCTGGGGGACCTAGAGAGCAAATAGCTACAAGTGAGGGGAGAGGCTGAGTTACCTTGACAGTACAGCAGGCTTCATGCAGAGCCCTCGTCCAGCCCTTTGGGCGCAGTGTCCCTTGGGAATAAAAAGCTGTCTGTGTTGCCCATGTTGTCTGGTCTAAGTGTGCACATGTGTCAGCAGTGTGTCTCAGGGCATCCCAGGAGAGTGGCTGGTGACTCCATATGGCAACCTCACCTGTTGCCAAGAGTCTTTTGCCTGTTCCAAAAGGGACTGAGCAAAGAAGGGGATGCCAGTGTGGGGGAAATCCTGTCCTTTCTTCATTCCTCCCTTGGGAAAAGACACCGCATCTAGGAGAAAGAAGGCTTTGCTGCCTCTGTGGACAAGTCTCCATCCCCTTCAAACTGCAGGGTGCTCGTTGCCTCACAGTCCCCAGCCTCAAGTTCCTGTTGGGCTTTGGTCACCAGAGGCAGCAGTAGAGCAAATGCCTCCGAGGCTGATGGCTGCGTGGTGACAGCCTGGGGAGCAGTGGTCCCCAGGCACCTCGGCTCTGCTTGCACCTCCGAAGCCTGCCGGTGGGGTGGTGAGACGGTACCGACCCCAGCTCAGCTGCTGCCTGCACCCTCCCAGTCTGGCCAACAGAGCCCTCTTTGTTCTGACCTCTCCCAAATCAAAGGCAGCTCTGTGGGGAAAACCCTTCTGCTGGCCAGGTAGGAGCCAGCCTGGTACTGTTCACCAGCCCACGTAACAGGCCTCTTCCTTCAGCACCTGCATATGAGGAGGCAAACCCAAGACTTGTGTGTCACAGCTTGCAGGGGTTGATGTGTCTGAACTTCGTGCTCCACGGAGGGCAAAAGCAAGGGGCAGTAGCCCCAGCCTGTGTCTTTGGAGGTTCAAGCTGGATGTTGGGAAAAACACTTCATCCCCAGGAGAATTGTGCGGCC
>NW_010514730.1:5892-6482 GCF_000687285.1 Phaethon lepturus
CAGCAGGAAGATAGAGGAGCTCCAGTCTTGGGGTTCCCACGCTCAGCTGGGCAGAGCCACGGCTGCCCTCACCTCTGGCAATGGTCCTGCTCTGAGTGGGAGCTGGGTTAGAGACCTGCAGAAGGGACGTTTCTTTGATCCTGTGGCCTGGTTTAGAGCTTTCCATCTGCTCCCCCAGTCATGCACCAGGTCTTCTGAGCAGGCCTGGGATATTGCAAAGGCTGCGACCGCTCAAGCGCAGCAGGTAGGGACTGAGACCCCATGCATCTCCTGATGCCAAAGGTTATCCTCAGCAGGTGAGCTCGTTGGCTGGGAACAGAGAATGCTGTTCTGAGGAGCTGACTGGCTGCCTGTTGCTTTTGTAGCCATGTTTTTAATTCTGCTCTGTCTTCTCCCCTGCTCCCATCTCTCCGTGCAGCGAGAAGGCCTTGCAATCGAACCACTTTGAACTAAGCATCAAAACAGAAGCCACTCAGGGGCTGATCCTGTGGAGTGGGAAGGGGCTGGACCGATCAGACTACATCGCCCTTGCCATAGTGGATGGCTTCGTACAAATGACCTACGCCCTCGGCTCCAAGCCAGTCGTCCTA
>NW_010514730.1:6637-7004 GCF_000687285.1 Phaethon lepturus
AGAGCGGGCCCGTGGCAGACTGGTCTGTGAACTAGGGAGCCTGAGTCATGGCCGTGGCTCCATGCCCTGTGATCCCCAAGGGTCACTCCTCTTCTTGGATAATAATAGAGGAGAGGCATGTGGGCAGTGCCGCGTTGGAGGGGTGCGTGTTGTGACACGCCTGGAAATGTCAAAGGGGCAGGCTCAAGGAGGTACGAAAGGTTCGTGCCTTTTATTTTAGCTGGCTGAGGGTTTGACATTCTGTTCGTGTTGAGCCCGTGTCCCTTTTATTTTTATTGGTGGTGGGAGTGGTGAGCAGATCATGCGGCTGGCATGCCAGGGATTTCTGCTGATGGGTCTGGAGGGCGCGGGAGGAAGCTGCGGCCGC
>NW_010514731.1:0-358 GCF_000687285.1 Phaethon lepturus
CTGGCCCTGGATGGCTCCAGGGACACGGGGGTGCCCACGTTTTGGGAGCTCTGAGCCCCGGAGGGAGAGACGCGGGGTGCGGTGGCGAAGGGGCTGTGTGCCCAGTGACCCGATGGCACGCGAGTGCTCCCTGAGCGCTGTGCCCAGGGACAGTCCCTGGCCCCCCGGCTCAGCCCCGTGCACCAGGCCTGAAACCTGCAGCTGCATCAGCACCATGAATAATTCAGCCCCGGGTGGAACGCCTCAACAGAGCAGTTACAGCTACAGAGAGCAGATACTCATGGAGCTACACACATGCAGTCACACAGATACACAGGTACAGACACACATCCAGCCCCGCAGCCTCACGCCTGGACAC
>NW_010514731.1:465-690 GCF_000687285.1 Phaethon lepturus
CACCACGGAGAGGCCCCACCCCAGCCACATCCAGACACGCATATGCCAGGGTACACACCGATACACAAACACAGACACGCACCCAAACACAGACACACATGCACACCCGGCACGCACGTACACGCGCACAGGGACACACACGCAGGCACACGCAAAACGTGTGCAGGCACCGGCAGCTCCGGGCACACACGCACACAACGCTCCACGCACACTCACGCACACGCA
>NW_010514732.1:0-226 GCF_000687285.1 Phaethon lepturus
CCCCGGGGACGCTCCATGGATGGGGACAGGGACACCCCAGGGATGGGACCCCACCACCACGGGGGGACAGGGACACCCTGGGGATGGAGACACCCCAGGCATGGGGACAGGGACACCCCGGGGGTGGGACCCCACCACCATGGGGGGACAGGGACACCCTGAGGGTGGGGACACCCCATGGATGGGGACAGGGACACCCAGGGGATACCCCATGGATGGGGCCAGG
>NW_010514732.1:400-631 GCF_000687285.1 Phaethon lepturus
CACCTCATGGAGGGGGCAAGGGCCACCCTGGGAATGGGGACGGTGACAACCCAGGGACACCCCATGGATGGGGACTCCCCCACCACGGCGGGGACAGGGACACCCCGGGGACGGTGACACCCCCGGGATGGACACAGCATGGCGGAGGGGACACCCCAGGGCCGGGGACAGGGACAGACGGGAGGACGCGGGCGGGCGTGGCCGGGGGTCCCCGTGTCCCCCCACTCACCA
>NW_010514733.1:0-4161 GCF_000687285.1 Phaethon lepturus
GCTAGGACCTGCAGCCTGAAAGGCCGTGATCGGGGTGGAGGAGTCAGCCCTCCTGGGGTGTCTAAGGGTGGGAGGGGTGGGTGCTTGGAGAGCATGAGCCAGCTGAGGCTGGGGGGGGTGGCTGCTTAAATAAAAGGGTGCTCGGAGCGATCCCGAGAGATGGCATTTCCAGGAGGGATGGAAGAACGTTTGCACTAGAAGAACTGTGGGACTTTGAGTGCTGCGTGCACTCTGGAAAATTGGAAGAGGTGCAGAGGGGGTCACTAGCGTGGGGAAGGTATCGGAAAGCCCCTTTACGAGAGGCGACTAAACGAGCACAGCTTATTTAGCCTAACCAAATGAAGGCTGAGAGGAGATGTGTTTATCTGCCTCTGCAATCGCAAGGGAGGGAGAAGAGCTGGTTAAGCTAAAGGCCACTGTTGATACCAGAACATGCAGATACAAACTAGTCATGAATAAATTTCAGAGGGAAATGAGATGGAAGTGCCTAAGCCCCAGAGCAGAGACTATGGACGAGCACTCTGGAGAGTCCACACAACCAGGCTGCTCTTGCACCGGCGTTTGACTGTAAAATAGGATTATAGGAGCCGGTCCCCCGAGATCAGGCAACTGCGTTTTGTGATCCGGGAAGTCCTGCCTGTTGCCAAAAGCCCCTTTAATATTCTGGCAGGGGAAGGATGCAGATCTGGGGAGGACGTATGTCTCATTGAGTGACTCCAAGAGTGGTTGTCGAGAGCTTTTGGAGTGGTGCTGATGACAGAAGGTTAAAGATGATCCTCGACAGTCTTTTATCAGTGCTCCCCTCTTGTTTTTGACACTGACGGATCACTGAGTTCCCTCTTTCATCAGGTTGAAGTTTCAGGTTCTGCACTAACTAAATCTCCCAGGTGGTCTGGAAACACTGATTAAGATGGATAGAGTGAAAGCAAGTCCATTAAATTGTTAATAAAGAATATTACACACATACCTTAATCTGCAGCTAGCCTGACACTTTATAAAAGTACATTAGGATATAATCCAATTGAAGCCACAATATCGAGAACATCTTATCTCATCACAAATTGAAATTATATCATATTCCTCATTTCTTAAATTAAAAAGCTAAAACCTTTTAGTTTGCTCTCATATGCTTGTGTAAAACTTAATCAGTGGTTTTAACAACATTATTTTTCAATATGGGCCATTTCTGCTCTCATTTATTTACAAGAGAGAACTTCCTGGTAGAAGTGATTCAATTTGCAGGAGGATACATCAAGCACTTAAGGATTCTGTAGGGATTGATTGATTATTTATCGTGTTATCTTGCCTGGAGACGTCTGATATGGCTCTGCGTTTGCTATCTCTCATTCCACCTAATGCTCTTCGTTTGCGTCTCGCTCCCCTCCAGTGCTAAGGGCACTCTTCCATGCACGCATGTGCCTGCACAAGTGCGTTGGAGGAGAAGGGGGTCAGGGAAGGCAAGGCTGAGGCTGTCTCTGTTGGGATGAAGATGCTGGACTGGGCAGATACAAGAGATTCATTTCACTGGAAGATAGCACAGAAGAGGGGTTAAAGGGTGGTTTGAAATTCTGCTGGATTTTAACCGCGTGCTTAGATCTCTAAGTGCGTCAAATATGTCCTTCCTCACAGAGGAAGGAATTGGGGCACAGCGGGACACTATGGTTTTTTCGAAGCCCCACCAGGAGCAGAAAACAGCCCTGAGGGGCCATCAGCCCTGGTTGCTAGCTGGTAACCTTGGACCACGCTGCCCGGGGCAGCTGTAAACACCTTCAGGCTGCCCAGCGAAGCCCTGGGTGCTGTCCGGGTGCCTCCGTGGGACGGTGCTTCCTGCTCAGCCACACTGTCCCGGTGATGGGCTGCCAAGGGCTTGTCCAGGGCTCTTGGCAAAACCATGGTTGTCCCTACGCTTATGATGAATCTGGTGTCCCGATGAGGCTGGGCTTGCGGTGCGAAGAGGAAGGGACCAGTCTTCCTGCTTAAAGGAAACGGCTCCCGTAGCAATGGCCTCGCAGGGCGGGGGTTGCTAATTGTGTCCCACTGGCAAGAGGGTTCGTTAGCGATGACATGTTCTCCACGGAGCTGTCAAGCCCAAGGCCAACGGGGAGACATGCAAGGTCTCCATTTGAGGGAGGATGACCCCCAGGAGCCCTGCAAGAGGGCTGTGGCTTGAGCTTCATCTTGAACGTTGGCCACTCTGGCACTGGGGCACGAGTGGGTGAAGGAGGGGTGCTGGCCATGGGGACTCTTGGCCTCACATTGCTGGTGGGGCTTTGGGGCATTGGATATAGCAAGAAAGAAAACTTTATTGATTTTAATTAAGAAAACGGTAACAGCAGAAACTCCAACCAAACCCTCAACTGTTTGGACTGTGGTTGTCTTTCGGGGGGGCAGGCACTGGGAACAGGGACATTTGAGGTTTATTCTTTTCACTGCTGCAGGTTTTGGCAAATTGTTCTCCCTGCCGTAGTTTTCCCTGAGCAGTTTGAGATCAGCTGCGTTTATTCTTTTATGAATATCGGAGTGCAGGAATTTCTCTCTTCTGGTGAAAATAAATACAGAAAACCTGAATGCACAACTCCAAAGAGAAGCAAGCGTGCGATAAAGCACCATGCTGGAGAGAGAGTATGTTTGATTTGTCTTATTTTTCATTTGCTTTCTGGGCTTTTAGGGCTCCTGTTGTAGGGATTGCACCAAGATGACAATCTAGAGAGGTTTGAAAAATGAAAACACAATCCCCTGACTCCAGGAGCTCAGACTTAAACATCGACAAATACCTCAGGATGCACTTGTGAGTGCTGATGGAGCAGCTGACTCGGTGAGCGTGGAGGTGAACAACTCGGGAGCCCCGCGGAGCCCCGTGGTCCTGATTTGCTGAACCCAGTGGAATAAATTCCTGTATAGGATGATCCATGTGCATGGGCCCCCGCAGGATCAGGGCCAGCGTTTGCAAAGTGCTGAGAGATGCTTGGATGAAAGGGACTACAGAAGTGCAAAGTATTACTTTTTCATGATTACTGCAATTGCTATCCTTGGGGCTGTCCAAATGTTGTTGTTCCAAGTGAAAATATAAAATCCTTTTGGCACGTTTCTTTTTTGCGTTGTGATAAATAGAAATGCAGGAGGAAAAAAAATCTCCTCCTAACAGTGAGAGAAGGAACGCAGTCCCTGTGCAATTTGTTACACATCTCATATGTCTCTGACTGCTAGCTGTAGAGATATTTAGAGGGAGTATTTAGCCAACCCAGTGCGCAGCCTCTGGAGTACCAGCTTCTGCTTTGGTCCATGCTTGGTTGAACCTTTACAGCAGCTTTATGGTTTTTTGACACAGCGTTTCAGGAGAGGCTTTGATTCTGGAGGACGCCAACTGCGCCGAGTGGGGCTAAGATGATTAATCAAATTATTTGAAGGGTTGTTCGCCAGAACTGGGAAGTGACCAGTCTCCGTCCTAATCTCCGGATTGAGATGTCAAGCCGGCCTCCAGCTCAGAGCACTGAGCTCGCCAGCAGGCAGAGGATGGAAAGAAATCTCCGGCAGCAAACAGCCTGGCAGGGCTGCCCGTGGTGCGGAGGGATGCCGGCCGGGGCCGGGGGGTAGTGCTGCTTCAAGGGATGGGTGAGGCTGGGGGGGCTTTGCAGGTCAGGAAGGCCAGACAAAGCTTCTGCAGCTGCTACGGAGCAGGAACAAGCTGATGGTTGTGCCTTGAGCTGCCTTCCCCCACCGGGCTGCGGGGAGGTGGGGGAACGGCCGGGATGTGCCCGACTGGCCGCGGGGCATGGGCTTCTCCGCTCCCACCCCCATTTTAGGTCTTTGCCGAGCAGGATGGAGGAACAAGTGGCCGGGCGTGAGAGACACAAACATGAAGTCGTTTTGAACTTGGTGCCAGCGTCAGGTGCTTAGAGGAGCTGGAGCTTTGGTTGAAGCCTTGCAGGGGGTGGCTTAGGGTACATGGCGGGGGCTGGCGGAGGGCTCTGCGAGACGAGCAGCGCGGTGGGGAGCAGGGACTCGGCTCCGACGATGCGCTTTTCGGGGACTACATGGGTTCGTCGCCCATCTGCTTTTGCTTTCAGTAAGCGTTGGGATTTATCCACAGTGAAGGATGAAGCCAGCGCACCCAAGAAGGCGGCACGTGCTGCAGCAGCACAGGATGGGGCAGCCGGGGCT
>NW_010514734.1:0-226 GCF_000687285.1 Phaethon lepturus
ATTGTCTAGTATTTGAGAACATGATGTATTTTTAAATGAAAAACTTTTGATATTTTATTAAATATTGGGAATAAGCTTCCTATTGAAATGAAATATTCTCGTCAGATCCTAAGTATGATGCATTTTCTTCATTGGCTTTTAACTATGGAGATGTTTTGGTATGTCCTACTTTGCACTGAAGCCTTTTTTTCCTGGAATAAATATGATGTATTCCAGATATATACAT
>NW_010514735.1:0-4236 GCF_000687285.1 Phaethon lepturus
CGCTGCCCTCCCGGCGCCGATCGGATCCCCCGCACCAATATTCAGCTCCGCTCGGTTCACTCCCGTGCCAGTCCGATCAGATCGGGCCCAACAGGATTAACCACATAACACAGCTCCAGCGGAAGGCAGGTTTGCCGTTTAAAAAGAAACCATGTTAAAGAAACTGCCTCGGTTCCAGAGTTGCCTCCAAAATTAGGGTTTCTAAAATTAAGATTTCGTATTTTTTGTAAAATAGAATTAGACCCTTCATAATAAATTAATAATCAAAGGCCCACAGAAATGTTTCCATAAACTATTTTTTTTTATTCCAAAGGAAACCATTTGTTTAAAAGAAGCAAGTGTTCCCCTGCAGAGCCAGCGCTCCAGTAATTGCAGCATGATGATAGAAAATGGGGCTGGATAGCAAAAATAACTTAAAACTATTCTAAACAACCATGAAGCTGAGTCATCTGTTTCAAAGTCCAAGTGGAGATATCCCAGTGACAGGGCCCACAGAAAATGCTAAGGTGCATAGTTAAAAGGGGAGGGGAGAAACAAAAACAAACAGTAAAAATAGTACAAATTCCTTCAGATACTATTTGTGACAAAAGATGAAAGCTGGGATTTTCAGCCTCCTTCCAGCATCTCAACCGCAGCGAAGCTCAGAGTTTCATCGCACCAGGCACTGTGCACCAGGCACGCCTAACGCAACGGTCCCGCGGGTGTAAAACCAACACCAAATACTGGAGCTTAAGTGTCCCTCTAAAAAAATCAAAGAAAAATAAAGGCACCCTCTCCCCAGCTAGGATCAGCCAGTGCAACCCCACGAAGAACAGAGGAAGGAAAAGCCAAACCCTGATCTCTCAGTCTTTTGTACTCCAACCTTACTGGTATACACTGCTATCACGTTACAAAATGTGTAAGTCCCTGTATGAATGGCAAGGTGCCATCGGCATAAATACGTTTGTATCTGGACAAAGAATCTGTCCACACGTCAGGATCTTCATTAAAAATGAGTTTGTAAGCACTTCCCCTCATTCTTTTAGCTCATTTCCACAAAAACAAAAATGTAGCGTTGCGTCAAAGTTGCAAGGACGCCCAACACGAGACCGGACCAAGCACTTGGTGCTTCAGACCGAGCCAGCTGCGCCTTCACAGCGCTGCCAGCTTTCCCAGGCTTGTCAAGCCATGGGATTCAAGTGGTGGCACTTGGTCCTGGCAGCTAGCTTGATCTGACGATGGGTGCATCTACAGCACAGTCTGGTGCCGCTGCAGCAAGGCCATGGGCACAGCATGGTGGTGAAATGCAAAGTCCAGGCAAGAAGCTGGGGACACGCCGTGTGGGACGGTGAGGGCTGCACTGCCCCGCGGGCGCCTGGCAGTTATGGAAAGCAAGTGCCACAGCCACCAAGATTAAACCATCATGGCTATTTAAACACGAAGTCGCAGGTATGGCACCTTGCCCTGAAGGTTTCTCAGTGGATGTTGCTGGAGATGGGCAACTGTGAAGGGAAGATCCTCAGCATGTTGTTTACGTGTGTTCCCTCCAAAAGGGACAGAGCTTGGCAGACCTGGCAAAGAGCTTGGCAGACCTGGTCTTAACCAATGCAACCAGTTATTTACGCCCTGCTACCAAGACTATCTAGTTCAAGTAGACATGGGCACACACCAGACCACAGAGATTGCCCACATCAAGTTGACAGCATAGCATTTGAAAGTCAACTGGAAGGTACTTCAAACTATCATGCCATGAACGTCAGCGTTTCTGAGCTGCTTTACAAATGGTTCAGCCCTCCGTGTGTGAACAGCTATGGAGAGAGCAGAGCAGTAGCCTCCTCTGCCGTCCCCCCATGCCCTAGGGCGCAGTCTTGTGGCTGGGGCTCCAGGGACAATTCGATTCCCCTGTGATTTCACAAGCAGTTGACAAAAGCAGGAACCCCAGGAGGAGGTGACAAAATGACGGTAAAGCCTGTGGGAACAAGCAGCCTGTTACAACCAAGGGAAAAGTGACAGTGACAAACCTTTCTTTGTGCATGCTTGACAAAGGCACGCTGGAAACCTGGTGGCCATTCCTGCAAAACTGCTGGCCCCTCCTTCTCCAAAACCCATTCCAGACTTCCCTTCTCCTCCAAAAGATCCGACCGCCTTAAATTCTGCCTTGCGCTGCTGTAACAATGGAAGGGCTCTTGCTTTCTGCTTACTGAGGAGGAACCAACGTCCAAAAAAAAGAGCTCGGATCGGAGGCAGACAGACTTTGCAGGGAGAGGCCATAGGTTTTATCAGGCCAACTGACAGAGCCGGAAAAACAACAGGCTGAATTTTGGGCACAACTGGCTTTGTTCAAGGTCTGTCTACGTTGCACGTAGGAGAAGCCTGTAGTTAAGACAGGGTGTTCCAGGTTTTTTTCCTAGGCTGCACCCTGAGTTAAAAACACCACTGGCTAAAGGGCTGGAAGAAACAATGAGTTCAAACAGGAAGGCATCTAAGAGGGGGATTTCCAAAAAGGTGGGGAAGAAACCATCAAAGCAAGATTTCCAAAGAGCTCAGTGCGTGGGGTGCTCGTTGGGCAGGGAAAGTTTTCCAAGACCTGACTCCAGGACAACTTCAAGACAACGATATTGCCAATGTGTGAAGCTGCCTCAGTCCCCACTCCTCCAACACAGGTCCGGGTAGGCAGGTGACTCAGCTGGAGTTAAGAACAAAGCACAATGGCAGATCTGAACCTCACGTCCCTTTTACACAACGCTCTCATTGTAAAGAAGTCATAAAGCAGAACTTCTTTTAAGCCAACATACGTCTATTTTAACTCTTTTTTACGCCAGATAGAGGCATGAAGGGGACTCAAAACATGGAGAGTCAAGCCTTGCACCTTGATCACCAACAATTTGATCCTCTACCTCCCAACAGCCAGGCAGAAAGACTTTGGGCTTTATCCCAGGTCATTGCTGGAGCATGCAAGCATCTCCCCTATCTGATGTTACAACATCTCCCAGGCTTTTTGGAGTCTAGCAGCGCTGCCTTTGGGGGCCAGATATCCACTGGGTTTGATGCCTTGCTGGAGGGATGAAGTGGTCTTGTTAAAGAGCTAAAAGACCACGCAGAAGAGGATGGGTTGTTCCCTAACAACAAGCACCATGCAGATTTGCCCAGCCTCACGCAGAGGACTGCTCCCTCTCATGCCTAAAGGACATCCTAAGCTGTCACCAAATTCACAGATCTCGCAGTCTCCAATGTGCTTGTCCTCTGACCGCCCCAAGAAGCAAGGCAGCACTTATCTGTGTTTCACAGATGGGTCACTAGAGGCAGAGAGACAAAGCCCCAGCTTCCCTCTGCTCCTCAAAGCACCAGGTTTGAAGATTTCATGGTGTTGAGGCACCTGAACCTGGATCCAACATCACCCAGAGCAAAGAACCAACCCCAAAATCGCAGAATCTGGGCTAAGAGCCCTGACCACCCTTGCCATGTCCTGGCTAGCTGAGATTGCTCTCCTAGGTTTCATCCCAGCCTTCCTACTCTGGACTGTCTCAGAGGAGCAGCTTGTGCGGCTCACAGAACAAAATTCAGCCTTTGATGCCATTGGCGCTTTCTCCATTAGTTGCTTTGAAGATTAGGGCCAGAGCCTTAAACTGGATTCTGAAGCTGATGGGGAGCCAACGGAGCAGCTTGAGCTCCCGGTGGCCCAGCCCTTTGGGGAGGTGAGTGGTCATGCTCTGCACCAGCTGGCCCCACCACACTTTTTCTACCTCCAGTTTCTGCTACAAGGACCAGAAGCACAGCCAGCTTTGAGCCAAGCAACTGCATCGATACAGTGGACAAATTTGTCCCCAAGCTGGAGTGAAGGCGGCAGCATTTTTGGAAACAAGTATTGCCTGGTCATCACAGCTAGCAAAGAGGCCAGAAAAAATGGGATCCTCCAAACCATACCCACAGTTCAAGGCGGCACGGTGACAAGAGAAGGCAGGGTGTCACTGCTGGCTTTGGAGCCTCCTGTTTTCCAACCTGCTTCCCCTCCACCCTCAGCTTGACTCAGCTGCTCATACCTGCATCCCACAGCAGCAGCAGCTCTAGCGGTTCCCAGCACCAGCTGGGAAGGAGAAACACGCCCGTGGCATCTCCATCTCCCCTCCTGGTGGGGAGTCCCGCTCCTCCCATGACCCCACATCCCCAGCCCCTGCCCTGCAGTGCTCCCTGCCCTGGGGCGATGGGCAGTGGCAAGAGTAAGGTCTCTCCTGGGGGTAAGCAGGTAGCATGGAGGCC
>NW_010514735.1:4267-5139 GCF_000687285.1 Phaethon lepturus
GGAACGCTGAAGGGAGCCCAGAGTGGGAGCGTACGGGCATGGCTTTGGTTCCTCTGCGCGTTTTTCACCAGACCAGTTCTGCACCAACAGTGTTAGGCACTGCACATCCACCAACACGCACAAAGGGACCATCTTTGCTCTGATCGTACAATTTCAGTACTGAATATGCCTGCAGAGTTCTGCACACAGAGCTCGGGCTCTAAGCACTCAACAAAACATCCATCCCCCTGATCACATCCCCTCCCTGGCCCTCCCAGCCCGGCGCCATGGAGCAGCTGGATTTCACCTGCGCCCACCACCCAACCCCGCAGCATCTGCTAGGACAGGCCCCTTCGCCCAAATTCCTTCAACGCCTTTGGAGCCTGACAACCCGAAGGATGCTAAGAAAGGAGGCGCAAGGACCACAAAAAGCCACAGCTCCTCTCCCCAGCCAAGCTGAGTCCCCAGACGAGGGAGGAGATCCACGCATGCCAAACTTGCTTCCAAAGCATCTCCCTCCTCCAGGAGCCAGGGCACAGGGGCAGCAAGACACTCCGCGCCGTGAAGTGACACGCACCAAAGTAACATGTGGCACAGTCACAGCAACTCCATTAATTTAAGTTAATTTCCTGCAGTTCTGTCTTAGTTTTCCAGCAGATTCAGGACTTAAAGGTTAAAGCGTAACCTTGTCTCGGTAGCTTGCTATTCGCTCCATGCAAATGTCTACCTACAGCCTGGTAATTACATGCATTTCCGAAGAGCCAATCCGCCGTCAGCCTGACAGATACTGATCTTCCCGTTTTATTTTTAGCTCTGTGCTTCCCCCTCTAGATGCAAAAAAAAATTCTGTTTGTTCCATCTTTTGCTGCAGCCTCTTTTCTCCCCGGCTCGCC
>NW_010514735.1:5199-10262 GCF_000687285.1 Phaethon lepturus
GCGCGGGCCCCCGCCGCGGTGGAAGCGGGCGGCCGGCTCCCGTGGGGCCACCCACGGAACGTGTCTCCTCTGGCAGAGAGGGGTCTTTAAAGGGGAAACTCAAGCGAGACATAAAGAGCTACGCAGCCCTGCGCAGGGGAGCTGGACGCTTTCTTCTGGGGACAGCTCCAGGTCACACGCATCCAGCCAGGCGCCTGCTGAGAGAAAAGGGGCCAAATCTGGCAAAATTCAGCCACGTGCTACCGGCTCTGCAAGTCCTGGATGTGTCATCAAGCAGAGCTGGGTGGCTTCCCCAGTTCGCCACGCGGGGCCACCCAGAAAGAGGAGGCAGCACCGGGAGGGTGGGCAGCGGACGTGGGTCAGCCGTGCAAAGACGAGGCGTAGTTGATGCTTCCGATCCCTAAAATGGGCACATGTGAGACTCTAAGTGTGTGTGGTGCTGCTGAGGCCAACATGCTGCCCTCCTCCATGAGCTCTTCGGGGAGGAAGCAAGGTGTGCATACAACTATAAATTTCTATGCCCCAGAAGTTTAGCCCCATCGGGCAGCCCACCCCCAAAGAGCAGCCCAAAAGGCTGGTTGTAAATCATGAAGCAGGGATCAGGTTCTTCTTCTCTGCCTTTCCTTTTGGAAGGAGTCTGGGAATAGGGATGGGTTGGGCTTTGAGGGGTGAGGTCTGCATGCCTCTCTCCCCCTCTCTCAAATACATATTTTAGATTTAAACCAGAACAGATTCACACCAATTTTAGTCATGTGATGGGGAAAAAAAAGACACCGAGCCCCAGAAGCGACATGGAGGAAAGGGCTGGCCGTCGGCCCTACCGCACCGAGGCCAAACTCACCGTGGGCAACTCCGACTGCGGGCCACGGCGTACAGCTCGGGGACGTTAAGGGGGTGAAAAGTGTTTGCACAGAGCAGAGAAAGGAAACCTGCATGCAGGGAAGCCACAAAATAAAATTCATTAAATACATAGCTGAAGAGAAAGAGGCAAGAAAGAGGAGCAGGGATGGGATAAAGCAGAGGGGAGGGTTGAGTGAGGCACTTGCAACCTCTATAAGACTCCAGCGAAAGCCGGCAGAGCTGGGGCTGATGCATCTCCCCAACACTACAGACACTTCTCTGGTGCTCACCGCTGCATTGGCTACCCCGGCTCCAGCCCCGGCCACGTGGGAATCATAATTATGTCTCATACCTGCAGAGAAAGGATTGCTTGTCTTCTTGTACTTCTAAGGATCCTCCAAGTCACAATGACATTAAAAAAAAAACAAACAAAAACCAAGAAATTTGCCCTACATGCTTTTACATTTCCAGGGGAATCTCTTCAAACCTCACCAGCAGTTCCTCTCCTTGAAATTTTGCAGCAAATAAAGCACAAAATGCTCAAAAGCAGCTTGTTCAGCAGCCTTCAAACATTTTCAACAGGTGGGTTTAAGCTATTAGGAGGAACAATGATTTGAGAGAGATCTGTCCCTGCTTTCCCCTCCCACGGCCCCTAGCCTGAAGGTCAATCTAACACACGACCAGGGAAGCAGGAGCCATCCCAGCAACCGGAGCGGGCACTGGATGAGACCACGGGATGAGCAGAGAGTGCGAGGGGAAGGTCCCCTGCCAACTTACAGAGCCGGGAGAGCCGAGGAACAGAGATTCCGCTATTTATTTGATAGCCCACAAGCGAGGCACGAAGCTCAGATCCCAAATTGCCATCCTCCTGCATCAAAATAAATAAATAAATAAACCAACCAACCAACCTGCCTCCCGTTGAGGAGGAGTTGGGGAACGAGGGAGCTTTTCCACCCTCCACACGGAGACAAGCCCCGGCTGAGCTCCGCAAGAACCAATTCCTCCGATGCCAACGAGTTTAGCCAAAAGAATTCAGGGCAAGCACTGAGAAAAGGCCGGTGCGGACCTCCTCCTTTCACCATGTTCCTGCAAAACATCTTTAAATCCGAGAGCTTGGCACAATTGTGTTTTAAACAATTCAAACCTGACACTGCCAGCCTTTCATTTGGGAGTTGCCTTCTTGCTGCTCGCTCGTTTGGGTTTGTGTTGGGTTTTTTTTACCCACTATTCAGTCTCCGTTCTCCTTTGTGCGATTCAATCATATTTTTCCCACCTTAGCTTGAAATTTTAAAGGCTGGGTACCCCCAAGCCTCTTTCCTTGCGTTTACACCCTTCTTTTACAGAGAACCGCTACGGTCTCTGCCACACATCTTTTAACCAAGGACTGCACCCAGGCTGCAGTTGTTCCCTCGCATCCTGGACACCCCTGCGAAGCAACCAGCAGAATCCAGGCCCTTAACTCTTTCAACCTCTCCTCCCGCACTTACCCCCCAGGCTCCATGTCATTGCGGTGCTTTTCTCCACATTCCTTTCCCGTGGGTTTAGGCTCGAATGCCGCTGCAGCGCCCAGGCTTGGGCCCTGGAACACAGTGCTGTGAGCACGAGGAAGAACCAGGGTAGCGTCTCCAGGGCTGTCTGACACGTGGCCTCAGCATCTGTTGCCCCAAAAAATATCAAAAGGCAGATCTTGCACTTACACGAGACATGCACAACAGAAGGTTTTAGCCTTTCTGTGATCACAGCCGGCTTCAGAGCTGGGTGTCCACCAACACCATTTTGACCAGTGCTCTCCAGTCCTGTGGTGACATTTATTCTAAGTCTTCTAGCTCTTCAGCTGTTCTGCAACAAGCTGTTTCCCTGTGGATCTCTGTTGCAGTTACATCCACTTGCCATTTGCTAGGTTGCATGGTTATTTCTGCCCTCTTACAGCTAACAGCTAACCTTCTGGGGCTGTCTCTGTATTTCTTTCCTCCTCGGCTTCTCTGTCCGTCGGCATCTAAGGAACATGGTCACCATGACCTGGGAGAGGTCTGAAAACAGCAACACGGACCATACTGAGCAAAATCCCACGACAGAGGATGCGACCTGCTAAATGAAGCTGGGGCTGCAGTCAGACCCTTGGATGGGCGCTGGGTGCTCCCCGTCACTCCGCCTGCGCCTGCTCGCCTGCATCTTTCCTTTACAGCACCTCGCCGCAGCGCTGCAACCCATGGCTGCATCCGCCTCCAGCGAGACGTCCGGAGGCACTGGGTAGCGTCGGCTATGGAGCATTGTGTCCATGGCGTTCCCGTGGGCTGCTCAGACCCACGACAAGCCCTCCCGCGTGCCATGCCGTGCTCCTTCCCACGGCCCTGCCACCTTCTACAGCAGCAGCTCAGGCACCACAGGAGCAGATGTGACACTCAGGTGCATTGCTGGGAGCCATTGAACACCACCGCTCTCCCAGTGCCAGCTCCATTCCTTTGCTGGAGACTCCTACGGTGTCACCAGATGGAAATTGCCCAGCTCAACCTATTTTTCTCCCTCCATCCCCCTTGCCCCAGGCTTTCCCACCCCAACCCGCATTTCCTCTATTTCCCAGGCGAGATGCAAGCTCCCGCCTCGTGGCGGGGACATCTCCGATCTGCTGGCACAACATCCCACACCCACATGGACTCAACGGGAGCCTTTCCTCTGACTTCAGCAGCTGCTGGCTTCATCCCACTATTCCTCTTGGCCTCTCTGTTCCCTCATGGGTTGCTTTTCTATTTGGGAGCCCATGATTGTATCTGACAAGGTCTCCTAATTGTCTCCACTGATTTTACTGGAGACTGATTTTAAAAGCAGCTCAGTAACTTAGTCACTTCAATATCATCGCTGAATTCGGCTCCCTCATTTATTAATGGCCCTACTTTTGCTCTTTCTCCCCTGATATGTTCGCAAAATCCCTTTTTATTTCTCTTAACCCCTTTGGCTAACATTAACAAGCAAAAACTCAGTAATATTTGATATTATATGTGTATAAATAAAAGCAGGAAAAGATCTTATTCACTCCTGTTATAGCTACTAAAGCAGGCCTAGGGCTCTGGAATAGCAGCTTTACTGCATACGTTAAATATCTCCATTATTTTATTAATGCACAGTGTTGGAATTTTATTGGATAGTTTGGGTTATTTACCTTATAAAGTAACATGGGCATCACAAACCACGAAAAGAGGGTATTTAGTACCTTCTCCTTAAGTCTGCATCTCCACCAGCCGAGGGAAGACAAGGCTACGAAAACAAACCCCCATGTGCTACATGTTCTTTCTTTTACGAGAGGTGGGGAGGAAGGGGGAGAGGCGAGACCAGCAGTTGCCCCGGCACCAATGCCATCGCACATTTTTGCTCAGAGGGAATTTGTATGGGCAATTTGCAAGCAGCAATCCCAGCCTGATTTTACGGCCACGACCACAGCCGGCAAGTGTGAAGCACCGATCGTCCGGCTAGAAAGAGGTTTTGGGGTGCCCCTTCCTCACAGCCCAAATCCAGAGGTGACAGGAAAGAGGGGAAATTAAAAAAACCAACGAAACAAAAAAACCCCAAACAAATAAAACCAAAAAACACAGAAGCCGTTTCCAAGAGGGAATTTTCAGTCTTCAATATTTTCACTGACTTCTCAAACATGGTTCAAATGATGCAAAATTGTATCACATTTTTTGTATACAGAACCCTGTAGCAAAGTCACAAAAAACCCCACTTCCAAAAATCTTTAAAAGAATTAAAATAATCTGGATAAGTTGGGCCAGCCCTGATGAGAGGCCAGCTTCCTAACTCTGCATGCTGGACTTTTATTTATCTGCTTTTAAATCACTGCCTCAGACTCCCCAACCTGCAGAGAGGACGAGCGGCGAAACACGGGAGATCACTCGAAGGCGCTGCTCGGGGGTCCTGGCCCCAGATCTCAGCGTTACAGCTCCCGCGGGCCCCGGTGCAAAGGGGTCCCATGGGAGCAGCAATGGGGCTGGGTAAGACGATTGCATTTGGGAGCTGTGGGACATCTGTGCTGGATGCCCTGAGCAGAAATTTGCCTTTCCAATTTAAAGCTGGGGTGGGGAAAAAAAAATAAAGAGGATTTGTCCCAGAAAAGAGAGCAGCTCTTGAGCCTCGTCAGGGCAAGGCTGAGCCCACATCCCAAGCGCCTGCGGCTCTCACCTCCTGTGAGCCCTCACCTTATTTATTTGCTGCCTTCCTCTCCTTTCTCA
>NW_010514735.1:10275-10898 GCF_000687285.1 Phaethon lepturus
GCCCCCCCACATCCCGCCGTTACTGAAGCGAGGGAGAAAATGCCGAGGGAGAAAATGCCAAGGGAGAAGCCAAAAACAGGCACGTGGGTCTCAATGTCTGCCTCAGTTTCCCCCGCTCCGGCCAGCACTAGTCCCCCGGGGGACCAAGAGGCAAGAGGGCGGCTGGCACGAGGTGGCCTTCGCCAGACAGAGCCCTTCCCAGGGTCTGAGGACGTGGCGGGGCGAGGGATGAGCCGGGGCAGGAAGGATGCTCAGACCCCACCTCCGCCAGGCGCACCACGGCCGGGCAGCACGGCTGCAGGGCAAAACCCTGCCCGGCACCACGGCGATGGGCGACTTGGGGCGAGCTCAGGTCACCCCCAGCACGGCTGAGGTGACGGGTGACACCACCAGCCCTGGCTTCACCCCTGCCAACACCTCCCACCCACTTTTTGGGGGTGCAAATCCGGGGGAGCCCAGACCTTCCCCACCACCCTCCACCACGCTCCCTTCTTTAAGCGCAGAACTTCCCACCACCACCTATTTTTAAACCCAGCCCAGTCCAAGCAGGGGCTGGGATCCTCTGGTGGTTTTTTTTTCCTGGGGGCTGTGATTTTAGGCAGCGGCAGGGAGGCAGCAGCACC
>NW_010514735.1:10953-11251 GCF_000687285.1 Phaethon lepturus
CAGCCCGCAGGCAGCGGTGCAGGCAGCGGAGGAGAGGGAGGGCGGGCGAGCAGGCTCCCCTTGCAAAGTCTGTCCTGTGCTGTCTAATAACACAAGGTGTCATTGTATACCCAAATCAGTGCCTGGAGCTTTATTTATAACAACTGAAACACAAAACCCAGCAGGCCAGAAACGGCGAAGGGGGCGAGAGACCGGAGAGGGCAGGGAAGCAGCCGGGCGAAATCTCCCTATTTAGCAGGATTTGCCTTGATATTTTCAAGCTGGTTTGAGGCTGGGGGGGGACACATGGGAGGCCACG
>NW_010514735.1:11970-15351 GCF_000687285.1 Phaethon lepturus
TGGCACCTTTGCCTAAACCCCCTTTCCCCAGCAGCTGAAAGGAAGCCGCTGCCAGACTTTGTTACTGAAGCGGCCGAGGTGGGAGCGTTCCTGTCCCATTCTTCTGACTCACCCTGGAGGTGGTAGGCAGCAGCAGGAGGGAAATAATAAACAGCTGGAGGGGGTAAAGGGGGAGGTAACATCTTAAGGAGTTGCAGCTAGGGATGCCATTTGGTGTTCACCTCCCCTGCAGACAGATATTTAAATCTCCAGGTGCAAAAGCCACTGAAAGTTCAGGCTGAGTCAGAGCTCCAAAATTTGACCCACTAACAGGCAACAGAACGGGCCCCTTAAGAGAAAAAGCTGAACTCTCCCTTGTGGGGAGGCCGTCCCGCACCCAGGGCCCTTTGGTCCAGCTTTGCTTCTGCTGAAGACAGCGGGAGCCAAACTGTGCTCCCTGCAAACAAACCAGAGCCAAGCTACAAAAGCAAATCCATAAAGGAGAAGACTCCCATTAACTTGACCAGGACTTTAAAATCTCCCTTTCCTCCCACTCTATCCCAGTATTGGTCTCAGATGTTTTCTGACTCGCCATCTGAAGAGGGAAAACAAAACACCAGCAAAGCCACAAGGCACGGGGGGAAGCGGCTTTCGTGTTCCTTCGCTAGCAAGCATTCACCCAGCGCCGTCCCGGCTGCACCCGCCGCCCTCGGCCCCCCAAAGCCTACCTGCAGAATTACATTTGCAAAACTGTTGCCCAGAAAATGTGCAACTAAAATCTGTGAAATAAGCATGCCTGGAATCAGACGTTCCCAGTGTAGTTAAACGACCGTGCCTTGAAATCTGCCTCTGCCTTTAGCCACGCTGCCATGTACGGAGCTACAAAACAAAACGCTCAGCTTGTTTCACATCCCAGCCTCGGCACCGGGACTCTTGTTCCCTGCAAACAGGGACCCCAAACTCCTTCCCCCGAGGGCTTTAGGAGCGTGGCAGCAGGAGGAATGGCGAGATCGGGGCCCTGCTCCTACGCTCGTGTACAAAATCAGAGGGAGTTGCCCGTGCAACGAGCTGCAGCCGCTCAGGAAATAAAACCCCAGCTGTCTCCAAGCAGAGGAAATAGAGAACCAGGACACTGGAGTTCCCCGTCGCTTCCACCACATGTGCCTCTTCGCAAGGGGCAGAGCCGGTGGGGACACCACCCCAGACACCTTGTTCCATCATGATGAAAACAAGGGCTTTCATGGGGAACGGTGGGACCCCAGGAAACATCCAGCCAGGTCTTCCCATTGGAGGATTGAGCCTTCAGGGCAAGCAAACCATGTCAGTCCCACGTGGGGCATCAAGGGGGAGAAACCTGGGTCCCCTCAGCCCACGCAAGGGCTAAGAGACACTGTCAGTGGTTATTCCAAGAGGGCTCAGAAAGCCTGAGCCGCGCTGGCAGTTTCTGACAGGTTATTTCAGAAGGGTTTGTCCTATGCACTAGGAGGCCAGGATTTTTCTTTTTTTTTTTTTTCTTTTAAGATTTTTGTGGATGGGAAAACATCTCTCTCCCATCTCTGAGCTCACCACTCCAGTCTCACATCCCACTAGAGTAAACCACAGGACGCAGCCTTCCCACTTGCCTCTTTTCCCAGCAGCAAACAAGTTTTTACTCCATTTTTCCTTCCTGGGCAGACTGAGCTGCATAGAAAGGTAGGCAGCAGAAAGGCAGGTCCCCATGTGGAACCACGGCTCCACTGCAGCCCTCAACCACTCGCCCGGGAGCCCCCAGCACTGGGGGGAGAGCATGGGGTCGGAAGCTCCCTCTGAGCTCAGCTGCTTCCCAGGTTTCACGCAGTACCTTCACCTGTGAGGAGACACCGTGCGATCCAGAGGGTGTTGCCTCCCCAAGACAATTAGGTTGTGTTCGAACCACGACCTCAAGGAATCTGATTAATTACGGCGATGTCGAGCATGACTTCATCTACAGGGACAAGTCATGTTTGACATCCCTGCCAGCTGGTTACAGGGCTGGAGGATGAGTGAAACCTGAACGGTCCCTCCCTGGGCTGGTTTATTGGCACATGTTCAGCAACAGTGCAGGTTTTGGGGAGAAAAGCCTGCGTGAAGCCTCAAGCAAGCAAAACCAGAGCATCCACACACCGGCCAGATAGAAGCCATGTTGCAGTGTCACACTGACAGATGCAATTTGAAGTGATGGCCAGGTAGAAAGCCAGGATCTTCCAGCAAGCAATGGCCAAGTTTCATGGAGCATCCAAGCAGGGGATGACTTAAACTGTTGTTTTAACACAGTGATCGGGAGGTCTCCTCAGGGAAAGGTAACAGGTTTTGCACGTGAAACAGCATGTTCCACAGCCTGATCCATGGGTTTTAGCTAGCATGCAAATAGCTGGTATTATTTCTCACCTGCTGATGCGTCCTGACCGTGGGAGGATTACACCGTCGGTCCCAGAGTCACAGACAGACCTACAGGCTGGAACAAGGTCTCCCCAAAGGGTCAGCATCTCCCTTCCCAGCCACCCTGTCTGCACCACCCTTGCTCCGGGGCTGCCCACCTCCTCCCGCCAGGCAAGGCTCTGCCTCAAGAAGTCGAAAGCAGTAACAAAACAAAACAAAAAAAAACCCCAAGCTGATCTTTGAGGCCAAAAAAGGGTTTTGAAGCAAAGGGGAAGGGGGGGAGGTGGGGAAGGAATCTGAAGTTGCATCACTTGGAAATACCCGAGTGCTCCGGAGATGTAAGTACATGTTCAGCTTCCTACTGTTTCTCCAGGAGCCTACTTGGGAACAGCAAAGTGACACCAAAAGAAGCCCAATGACATTAGCCTGAAGCAAATCAAAGCAGCCTTGAATTTAACCCAAATTAGCCCACGTGCAAAATATTCCCTTCCTTGGAGCTAGGCACTTCGAGAGCTTGGAGCTCCAGGCAGATGAGTGGGGTGAGAGAGGTTTGAAATATAAATCAATCAAGAGCTTTTGCCCTTTGGCTGGTCTCAAAACCAATTCAGAGACGTTCTCCACGGTATTTCAAACATTTCTCAGAACATGGAACTAAAACTGGGTTTCGTTTCCTTTAACAGAAGTGACCGTGGCTCCTTCGTGACAAGGAAAATGGATTGGAGGAGAAAGTCTTATTTTCAGTAAAAGTTTTGTTCTTTCAGAAAAACAGGCTACTTTCCAGGTGGCTTTCCTGCAGACAGAAGACCTGCAACCAGCTCCAAGAGGTTCCTCCTGCTGCCGCCCACACAGGCACACTGAACCCCGAGGAAAGCACATGGAGGGCGTTGCGGGTGTGATCCCGTTCGGGGAACGTGATGCCCTCTGGGGAGGCCAGTTTCGACATCAAGCCAGGACACACCTCTTACGGGGACCAGTCCGGGGCCGGCTCAGCTGAGGAGACACAAG
>NW_010514736.1:0-314 GCF_000687285.1 Phaethon lepturus
TCCCGGCAACGGCACCCGCTGGGAAGCCCCGACAGCGTCCCTGGCTCCGGCACCTGAGGGCATCCTCGGGTCTCTTTGCAAAGGGGCTTCTCGCCCCCCAAGGAGAGGCAAAGAGGCAGAACCAGCAGCAGCGGGCAAGGGCCTGGCAGCTGCCTTCTGCTGGAGGGCAGCCGTGCCGGGAAGAGCCCCCACTGCCTGCATGCCGCCCTGGTCTCCCCGTCCTGCCCACGCTTGCCCAGACGATCCCAGATACACCAGATCACACGCGTGCGCTTCACCCAGCTGAAGGCACGCGATCCGTTAGCAGCAGGGAG
>NW_010514736.1:409-657 GCF_000687285.1 Phaethon lepturus
GACAGCCGCGCGATCCGTTAGCAGCAGGGAGACGGCAGCTCTGTCTGTGGCTGCTTCAGGCTTCTCTACAAAGCAATCTGCCACTTGGGCTCCTCTGTTCTTCCCTCTTACGCAACTGCACAAAACGTAGAGGAAAAAATCCCCTAGATGCTAATTTATCTGAGGAGCTCGAGCAGGTTTGCACAAGGCGGCAGTTTCAGCACGAAAAAGAAAAGGGAACAGCCACGTCTGAAATGCTGCTTCAGAAA
>NW_010514737.1:0-206 GCF_000687285.1 Phaethon lepturus
TCGCTTTTCCCATTAACAGTTTATTAGGACTTTTGGTCTATGCGAGACCAATACCAAACTGTGGCTGGTTTTGATTGCTGAAGACTGCATTAGGTCTCCATCCTCTCCGCTGGCTCACTCGTGCTGCTGTCAATAGTTGCTCTTTTATTTTCTCATCCTTTTCCTCGGGGGAAATAAAGAGTGGCGCCTCGCTCATGAGCAGGGTC